>NC_056727.1:2372656-2479125 GCF_019279795.1 Protopterus annectens | reverse complement strand
TTACATAAGTTACAACAGTTAACCATCTATCAATGTCTCTTTGGGTCATCAGCGAGAATCTTAAGGGCTGGGTTGATGGATATGTAGTTATTCAATCCATAATTTCCACATGCGTCCAACCTTAACTGCCAAACCATCTCCCTAAATTCCAGTTTGGTTTCCCAATCCCCCCCTCTCTCTTGCTTCACCACCTCTTCCAATATCCAAAATTTAAAATCTGCATCTCTACATATCCGGGTATGTCTAAATAAGGCGTTGTTGTCATTCATTTTGATAATATCTCTATTGTGTTCATATATACGTGCCCTTAAATTACGTTCAGTTTTCCCTATGTAGTATTTCAGACATTTCTTACAGTAACACAAATATACCACCCCTTTTGTGTAACAACTGTATTATTTACTACCTATCAATTTCAAATTTATATTTGGTAGTTCCAATTCTTTAGTATCTGCCATAAAAACACATTGTGCACACCTACCACATCTAAAAGTACCATATTTACTACTTGCTCCACTTGGAATGTTTTTCTTTTTCTCAAGTATATTTTACAAATTTCTGTTCTTCCTAAAAGCATATCTAAGTGGTAATTGGAAAACATCTGTCTTATTAGACATTTTACTAAACATTCCCATGCATCGTTGATGCATTTTTAATCCATCTGACACCATTAAAGTGTGTCAAAACCAAAAAAGGAAGTTTCTCTTCCTCATCTTTTCTGGTGCTAAACGTATTTTCTACCCCAATAGTACCTATGTTTGTTAGTAGGGGTTTGTATAATGTATCCAATCTATCTGTTACAACTTTTTTGTTTGATTCAATCATGTGGTCAGGATATCCCCTTTCCTTGAACATATTGTGTAGTATTTCCATTTCTTCCATCAGTTCTGTTTTATCAGAAGTCATTCTAGCTACTCTAATCATTTGTCCTTTTATTATATTCATCTTTGAGTGGTAGGGATGGTCACTCTTAAAATGTAAAAAAGAATTTGAGTAACATTCCTTCCGAAAAATTCTAGCTTTGAATTTTTTATTTATTCTATCTTTTGTCAATTTAACATCCAAATAATGTATTTCTTCTGAGTCTGAATCGTAAGTAAACTCGAGAAATTCCGTACTCTGATTGATGTGTGTAATAAATTTGTTAATTTCATCTTCGGGTCCGTCCCACAAAATAAATATATCGTCCAAGAATCTATAATAGCCTACAATATGTTTGTAAAAAGCAGAACTAAAGACAAAATGTTTTTCCCAAAATAACATTATAATGTTTGCGTAAATGGGGGCACAGGCAGATCCCATGGCAACCCCATCTGTTTGGTGGTATAAATCTCCTTGAAAATAAATGTAGTTATACTTCAAAACAAGTTCCATATTTTCCATAACTAGCTTAAAATCATCAGCTGTAAGAATTTTCATCTCCACTATCATATTTTCAAACCATTCCAACCCAATTTGGTGTGGAATGACCGAAAATAAATCTCTCACATCAATTGTCAAAAAAACAATACCATCCCTGTACTGGGTGCCACCTATTTTAGATAAGAAATCCCATGAATCTATTAAAATGTGTGGAAATTTCTTATAAAATTCTTTTAGTTTAACATCCACAAAAATTGCAAGCGGTTGAGTTTTTGAACCTTGTGAGGACACAATTGGTCTTAAAGGTGGACTTTCTTTGTCCTTGTGCACCTTAGGTATACCAAATATTGCTGGAATAGCTGGTTTTGTTACTCTTAAAAATTGTATAATTCATTGTCTATTAGACCTTGTAGTAAAGTGTCTTCTAAAATCATGTCTATTTTTCTGTAAGAAATATTCACTTCATTCCTAGATACTAGGCTATACCTACTATCTTTGTCCAGTATATCACATATTCTCTTAGTATAGTCCCATGTATCCATCAGCACTACCCCTCCACCTTTATCAGGTTTCATTATCCGCAAATTAACATTGTCACTTAATTGTTGTAGAGTACAAATTTCATTTTTAGTCAAATTGTGTCCTGTGGGTCCCATTATTAATAGTTTGGTCTCCATACTGGTTATATGTTTGTTTGTATCCCCCATAATGGCCTTGGTGTTCACAAAACCCCATTTCTGTTCCCCTGTTGTAACCTCCTTCCTTATTTTGGAAATTCCTTCTAAGATTCCTTTTAAATAGCGTACAAAACTTTTAATCACCGCTTTCATCAACAGACTTCCTCAGAATACATTCATTCAAGAAAACAATGCCCTTAAATACATGTTAAAAACCAATTTACAAAGTGTCAACTTTAACACTTTGTAAATTGGTTTTTAACATGTATTTAAGGGCATTGTTTTCTTGAATTAATGTATTCTGAGGAAGTCTGTTGATGAAAGCGGTGATTAAAAGTTTTGTACGCTATTTGTTTGGATTCCAGCATTTTTCTGTTTGGTTCCTCCTGCCATCATTTCGTTTATTTGTTTTTGGGCTATTTCATTTGTTTAATTGTTTTATACAGCCTGGTATGGCGGAGGTAGCTGACGAATCTTTGTTGAACATGATCATTCATCCGACACCATCGTCTGGGACTGAGAAGTTAAACAGTTTGCTTTTGGCTACTTTAATTGATATTCAAGGTTCTTTAAAAACTCTGTTGGCCAAATCTAACGGATCGGATAATGCCATGCAAGTTTCAAGCCCTGTTGGGTTTGAGCAGGAACTTGAGACTGTGATTGATCTGGGTAGTCCCACCCAAAATCGTGAGGAATGCCACGAACGTGAAGCAGAGACGTTTGCCTTTTTCCGCTCGTGAGTACAAACAAGTGGGTTGCCAGTACCTGTTGAGTCAATAAGAGAATCCATTTAATTCTTCAGGGAAGTATTTTGAACAAACCAACCAAGAAATATCTAGTAGCCAACACAAACATCTTTTGAGATTATTAAAAAGGTACAGATCTTTACATTTGGAGAACTGTTACTTTTCGTACTGTATTGAACTCGGCATTGTGCCGAAAGGTCTTAGATTCTTTAAATGCCCGAACGGCGTTAGTTTGGGCAGTCCTATGTTCAGTACTTTAGTTTCATTCTTTAACAATGCTGGTTTAAGTTTTCTGAAACTGTTGATTGAAAATAACACTCAGAAAATGGTACATTTAAGAAAGGAAATCATTGACATTGAAAAACAACTGAGGGATATTTCCACAGAAGAAAACTATCATGTATTTTTTCAGCGTGTTTCCAAAGAGGTGCAACAACATTCTGTTGAAGTAACCAACAGAAAACAACTAAAGTTAAACCGTGACATTATTGTTTATAAAAATAAGAAAGCATACGACAACTTTGCTTTGAATGTGCGTGATAACAACTATAAAAGACAAACTTTTTCCTCTCTTGAAAAACGTGTAAATAGTGAGGTAACTTCTGCATTAGTTGTAGATAATAATGCAGCTACATCTTCACGTTTTGAAAAAATGAAAATGTAGAAGGTTTAATGTCTGATATGGCACAAGGGAATGCGTTATTTGATAATGGCCAAGTTAATGCAGCACTAGAAACTGAACGAATTAGTACCTGTACTGATGAGGGTGTTGGAAGTAAAAGCAAAGAAAAAAATGGTAATAATAGATCTAATAGCACTAACAAGGAGTTTTTTCCTAATAAAAAACATCAGGGCAGCAATCAGGGTAACAATAGTAAGACTACAGTATTAACTCGTAGCCGGACTTTTTTGGGGTCCAACTCGTCGGAGGATGAAATTTGATGGAATCGTTTGACTGTTTTAATGTATTAAATTTAACTAAACATTCATTTAGTGATATTGAGTTGAATGTTTTAAAGTATGGTTTGAACTTTGTACCACGCAATAGGGCAAGTTACAGCAGAACAGTAGTGGATATTAAAAAATATACAAGAAAGTTAAATTTGACTTATTTGATGCATGATTTACCATCTACCAACAGTGGGTTAATCAAACCTTCATGTTACACCCCAAAGTTACATCACACAATAAAAGTATTTGAGGAATTATGTATTACTGATGTTGGTAAATTGTTTAACACTAGATGTTGTTTAAAGGACAATTTAACTTCCTTAGAAAGGAAAGCGTTAGAAAATCTTAAAAGTTTAACAGGACAATATAGATTCATGAAAAGTGATAAAGGCTCTAATATAGTCATTATGGAACAGGATGTATATTGTGCCAACATGTTAAACATTTTGGAGAATGTCAATGAATATAAAGAAGTGACTTTACCTGACATTTACAAATCATTTCGCTTTATTAACTATCATCTTTATGAAGCTTTAATGTCAGGAGACATTAACACTGAACTGTATAATTTTTGTGTAGTTGAACACCCTAAAATAGGGGTTATTTTCGGAATCCCCAAGACACATAAACAGTTAGTCAATCCTCCTTTTCGACCAATAGTTTCTGCACCACATTCCATCACCGAAGGGATTTCATTGGTGCTAGATGCTATTTTGGGGCCACTTCTGACTGACCATCCATCTTACGTCAGGGACTCCTGGCATTTTTTAGAGAAGCTTAGGAATTTTCATGATAGTGGGATTTTTAACCCGAAGAAACATATTATTTTCACCTTAGATGTTGTGTCATTGTACACCTGTATTTCTCATGATGAAGGTGTGGAAGCCGTTCGTAGTTACTTATCAAAGAGAAATGTTTTTTTCCAGCAGTACAATATCTACTATTTGTAGGTTGTTGGAAATTATATTAGAAAACAATTTATTTTTGTTCAAGAACCAGTATTTACAACAAATTAGGGGTGTAGCTATGGGTTCTCCAGCTGCCCCAGCATATGCTAATGCTGTTATGGCATGGTGGGAAATTGAATATATGCCCATATTAAGTAAAAATACAATATTGTATTTTATTCCAGATTTATTGATGATTTAATCTTTATGGTTGAAGGTAATGACTGTACAGTGGATGATTTTTTCAATGAGATAAATTCTTTGTCTAGTTATTTGAAGTTTACCAGAGGCAACAGTGGTTTAACTATTAGCTTTTTAGATATTTGTTTTTGGTGGGATTATGCCGAAAATAGATTTCACAGCAAGATTTTTTCGAAAACAGACCTTTACAAATGGTTACCTACATTATCAAAGCAGTCACCCAAAGTATATCATCAAGAACATACCTAGGGGCCAGTTTATCAGAGCTAGCCGTATGACCAGTAAAAAAGAAGATTTAATACAGGAATTCATTTTTATTGCCTCTCTTTTTTTAAATAGAGGATATGATGAGGCTTTAGTAACAGAAAGTGGAAATGAAATTTTTGATAAACATTTGACACATTATCCAGCTATTTTGAATAAATCAAATCATGATATGGTCCACCATAATTTATGTTCAAGTACTGTTGAGACTGGACTAGTGTGTTCATTAGAAATGAGTGCCGATAGTAACCGCATTAGATCTACTTTAGAAAAGAACTGGAGAATTATTCAGGGGAACTCTGATATTGCTCGAGTAATTGGTAAAAAACCCAATTTTATTTTTCGAAATAATTATAATATTAAAAAGCTGCTTGAATGTGATAGTTTAACTATTAATAAGGTTACCACTACCAAAAAAGGTATGTTTTGTTGTCACAACTGCAAAATCTGTAGATATATTTCTACAGGTCCTTTTATTTCTGTTATTACTGCAGATAGAACTTTGGAGGTACCTGGATATATTACTTGCAACACATCTGGTGTTGTTTATATTGCCTTGTGCACTGTGTGTCCTGCTTTCTATGTGGGAATGACCACCAGAAGTTTGGGGACACGCATTAAAGAACATATATATAGCATAAAAAGTGAAGATCATAACAATGCTTTATTTAAACATTCCAGTATCTGTTCTAACTTTAAGAAATTTGTTTTTTCTGTGGTAGAAGTTTGCAAACAAGACATGAGGGCAGGAGATTTTAAAAATTACCTGGAGCAAAGAGAGACTTTATGGCAGATCAAATTAGCATCAGATAAACCTCCAGGTTTGAACGAAACAATAAACGTAAAGTGTTTTTTAAAATATCGTAAATTATCTATTAATAAACATCATGACTTGTCTTTCTTTTTTAAATAACTTGATTATTATTACTTTTTAATTAGTAATCAACTTGTTAACACTTTGTAAATTGGTTTTTAACATGTATTTAAGGGCATTGTTTTCTTGAATGAATGTATTCTGAGGAAGTCTGTTGATGAAAGCGGTGATTAAAAGTTTGTACGCTATTTGTTTGGATTCCAGCATTTTTCTGTTTGGTTCCTCCTGCCATCATTTCGTTTATTTGTTTTTGGGCTATTTCATTTGTAAAATTCCTTTTGTCACAAAAATATGCTTTCCCTTTTTATATTTTACATACATTTTATATATATTTTTTATATTGTTATATATTTATTGGTATTTATACACCAAACTAATGTATTAATAAGAAATGAGTATTTCCTGTCACAATTTCTTTGATGATTTTACTTGTATTTAATTTTTACAACATTTATATAAGTTGGAAACAAAATTATGAAATGTTAAGATCATGAATTCCTATGAACCTCTACAACTTTGTATTAACAATCAAGTGTAAATTACCAAAGGTTTGGTTCAGCATTACCTCAATGTTAATTAGTGTCAATTAATGGCCAGCCTATTAGAAGTTAAGATTAATTAAGTGTGTTTTACTTAGATGTATTTAAACTGAAGATTTGTATGTGTAACAGATTCTGATGAAGTCTCCACATGGGAGATGAAAGCGCTTAATCTGTTTTTTTTGTCAAATAAATTGGTGTCTTGAAACGTTTTACCTAGTGGTCTGTTGGACTTGGACTTTGAATTTATTGAAATTGAGTTTCCATGTTTTATTAAGAGGAAAACCTTTATTGTTACTGGAGAACAGCGCCTACAACTGCATTTTTTCTGTTTGGAAGTTGTGTGCTTTTCGGTTACTAGTGACTGTAATTGGCGCTTTTCTGGTATCGAGGATTCCTGGCAGTATGGAGAGTAGTGGTTTACTCAATGAACTAATCAAATTAATTCAAAGTTACTCACAGGGGAGTAACAATGGGACTGAAGCTTTAAATGAGATTCCCTGTGCGCAGAGCTCACCTAGAGGAACAGGGGAATGCAATCACGATACACCGATAGGTGAAAATGATCCAGGAAACACAGGGAACACTAACAACGAACACTTCCGGTCCAACAATGAGCGTCGTGAGGGAGCGTACACTTGTAGAGGTAATGGAGGAACCACCAGGCAGAGGGAGAGCGTTGAACGAGAATATCCCAGTGTGGATCTTTACAAATGGCTTGACAATTCCTTTGGAACATTTAAATCGAGGGAAGAACAGACGCGAACCCACAATGGTGGATACAAGGACAAATGTAAGACTCTGAAACAGTATTTAACAAAATTTAAAAGTTTAGCATTGGATAATTGGTATTTAAAGAAATGTATAGATAACAAGATAGTACCAAAGGGACTTAGAATCAACAAGTTCCCTAACAATACAGTACTGGATTCTGAAATTTTTAAAACTATTGTGAATATTTTAAATGATTGTGGGCTGGCCATTCTTAGAGCAATGATAAAAAACAACGAAGAAGTTATGTTTGAATGTAAAAGCAATATTGATAAATTGAATGAGGAAATTAATGCTGACCTTTTATTTTCTGTTGATGAATACAAGAATATGTATTTTAAAACTATGTATGATGTGGACAATGTGATTTCAAAGAATCATGTTAGGAAGACAAGAAAATTGGATAGGGACTTGAATGAATACAGGGAGGGGAAAGCATATTTTTGTGACAAAAGGAATTTTAGAAGGAATTTCCAAAATAAGGAAGGAGGTTACAACAGGGGAACAGAAATGGGGTTTGGTGAACACCAAGGCCATTATGGGGGATACAAACAAGCATATAACCAGTATGGAGACCAAACTATTAATAATGGGACCCCTTTAGAGGAGCAGGGACCGAGAAGGTCCGAAAGGATAAGGAATTTAGACCAACAACCATCTTACACAGTAGCAACAAGGAATTATTACGTACCACCACAGAGGAGGGGGACGGGGGTGTCAGGGAGATTCAGTAGACAGTAACATTTGTACTACCACGTCTCAACAACGTGTTAATGTCAACGAGAATTGTATAAACAATATAGAGAGAAATGTTGGGTCTAACGTAGTTATTTTATCTAAAGACAATTTTTTTATTTATAACTACACAGATGTTGAGGTAAAACAAGAACATTTCAATTTGTTTACAAAAGGTTTCACATTTGTCCCAGTTAAAAAACCTGGGATTGATGAAATCCTATTAGATATCAGGCTATTCACTAGGAAGTTGAATTTATTTCACATGTTCAAAGAAAGGAATACTAAATACAAAAAAACTAATCTCAAGAAAGCCAGTACTTTTAACCCCCCAATACACTAAGACATAGTGAATTTTGAAAGATGTGTCATGGGTACAATAAGGGATGGATACAAGAAACATTTACCCACAGGACACAATTTGACTAAGAATGAAATTTGTATTCTACAACAATTAAGTGACAATGTTAATTTGCGGATAATGAAACCTGATAAAGGTGGAGGGGTAGTGCTGATGGATACATGGGACTATACTAAGAGAATATGTGATATACTGGACAAAGATAGTACGTATAGCCTAGTATCTAGGAATGAAGTGAATATTTCTTACAGAAAAATAGACATGATTTTAGAAGACAATTTACTACAAGGTCTAATAGACAATGAATTATACAATTTTTTAAGAGTAACAAAACCAGTTATTCCAGCAATATTTGGTATACCTAAGGTGCACAAGGACAAAGAAAGTCCACCTTTAAGACCAATTGTGTCCTCACAAGGTTCAAAAACACAACCGCTTGCAATTTTTGTGGACGTTAAACTAAAAGAATTTTATAAGAAATTTCCACACATTTTAATAGATTCATGGGATTTCTTATCTAAAATAGGTGGCACCCAGTACAGGGATGGTATTGTTTTTTTGACAATTGATGTGAGAGATTTATTTTCGGTCATTCCACACCAAATTGGGTTGGAATGGTTTGAAAATATGACAGTGGAGATGAAAATTCTTACAGGTGATGATTTTAAGCTAGTTATGGAAAATATGGAACTTGTTTTGAAGTATAACTACATTTATTTTCAAGGAGATTTATACCACCAAACAGATGGGGTTGCCATGGGATCTGCCTGTGCCCCCATTTACGCAAACATTATAATGTTATTTTGGGAAAAACATTTCGTCTTTAGTTCTACTTTTTACAAACATATTGTAAGATATTATAGATTCTTGGACGATATATTTATTTTGTGGGACGGACCCGAAGACGAAATTAATAAATTTATTACACACATCAATCAGAGTACGGAATTTCTCGAGTTTACTTACGATTCAGACTCAGAAGAAATACATTATTTGGATGTTAAATTGACAAAAGATAGAATAAATAAAAAATTCAAATCTAGAATATTTCGGAAGGAATGTTACTCAAATTCTTTTTTACATTTTAAGAGTGACCATCCCTACCACTCAAAGATGAATATAATAAAAGGACAAATGATTAGAGTAGCTAGAATGACTTCTGACAAAACAGAACTGATGGAAGAAATGGAAATACTACACAATATGTTCAAGGAAAGGGGATATCCTGACCACATGATTGAATCAAACAAAAAAGTTGTAACAGATAGACTGGATACATTATACAAACATCTACTAACAAACGTAGGTACTATTGGGGTAGAAAATACGTTTAGCACCAGAAAAGATGAGGAAGAGAAACTTCCTTTTTTGGTTTTGACACACTTTAATGGTGTCAGATGGATAAAAAAATGCATCAACGATGCATGGGGAATGTTTAGTAAAATGTCTAATAAGACAGATGTTTTCCAATTACCACTTAGATATGCTTTTAGGAAGAACAGAAATTTGAAAAATATACTTGAGAAATAGAAAAACATTCCAAGTGGAGCAAGTAGTAAATATGGTACTTTTAGATGTGGTAGGTGTGCACAATGTGTTTTTATGGCAGATACTAAAGAATTGGAACTACCAAATATAAATTTGAAATTGATAGGTAGTAAATACTACAGTTGTTACACAAAAGGGGTGGTATATTTGTGTTACTGTAAGAAATGTCTGAAATACTACATAGGGAAAACTGAACGCAATTTAAGGGCACGTATATATGAACACAATAGAGATATTATCAAAATGAACGACAACAACGCCTTATTTAGACATACCCGGATATGTAGAGATGCAGATTTTAAATTTTGGATATTGGAAGAGGTGGTAAAGCAAGAGAGAGGGGGGGATTGGGAAATCAAACTGGAATTTAGGGAGATGGTTTGGCAGTTAAGGTTGGACGCATGTGGAAATTATGGATTGAATGACCACATATCCATCAACCCAGCCCTTAAGATTCTCGCTGATGACCCAAAGAGACATCGATAGATGGTTAACTGTTGTAACTTATGTAAACAAACAAATAAATAAATAAAATATTCAGATTCAGTCCTTATGGAGCATGTACATATAATATATTTTATTTTTATTAATGGTGTAGCTTAAAATATAGTTGTTAACACTATTTAAGGTACAAGAATAAATGTGGTTTTAACATACAATATTTTTATACTATATATATATTTTACATACATTTTATATATATTTTTTATATATTTATTGGTATTTATACACCAAACTAATGTATTAATAAGAAATGAGTATTTCCTGTCACAATTTCTTTGATGATTTTACTTGTATTTAATTTTTATAACATTTATATAAGTTGGAAACAAAATTATGAAATGTTAAGATCATGAATTCCTATGAACCCCTACAACTTTGTATTAACATTCAAGTGTAAATTACCAAAGGTTTGGTTCAGCATTACCTCAATGTTAATTAGTGTCAATTAATGGCCAGCCTATTAGAAGTCAAGATTAATTAAGTGTGTTTTACTTAGATGTATTTAAACTGAAGATTTGTATGTGTAACAGATTCTGATGAAGTCTCCACATGGGAGATGAAAGCGCTTAATCTGTTTTTTTTGTCAAATAAATTGGTGTCTTGAAACGTTTTACCTAGTGGTCTGTTGGACTTGGACCTTGAATTTATTGAAATTGAGTTTCCACGTTTTATTAAGAGGAAAACCTTTATTGTTACTGGAGAACAGCGCCTACAACTGCATTTCTACATAGGAAATGAGCCTCATGGAGGAGTTAACAACAGAATTAAGCGTCGCTAGCTGGGAAGCTACTTTGGCTTGTGCTCCCTCAGCTGTTGGATCTTGAAGGGTATCTCCAAGCTCTTTAAGGGGATCCCTTTGAAGTCAGGTAAAATGACATAGGTAGTTCAGTGACCTCACAGAGAAGGTTGCTGAAGTGAACATTCGCTTCCCGTATCTGTCCATCGTCCTAGACTCCTTGTTAGGAGGATGGACAGACGAAGAGGTCGCCACTAACTCTTTTTTGGTGGCTGCTGTAACCACCATGGCATCAACAGGAACACCTTTCAAAAGGAATTGCTTATCCTGGGGTGCTGCAATGAATTTACCAGGTCTCCTCGGAGTTGGTTCCACTGTATCCGGAGCTGACCAAGCCTTTCGAGCCACCACTGTCATAAGTGGATCGAAAGGTGGAGAAACCAAGGAGGTGGAAGGTCGGGAACCGAAACCATCCAGAAAAACAGACTCATCCTCGGTGGGGGCTAGGGGATTCCAGTTCCCCCAATGCTTAAGCATTTCTAGGGTGTCCGAGAAGGAAACAACTTCAGAGGGGGATCTCGGGGACCCTTCCGAATCATCTAAGTCTGTGTCAGAAGTGACAGAATTTTTTCTTCCGAGGGGACTCCTCTGAGTGATCAGGAGAGGCCTCAGAAGAGAAGGAAACACCCAATGGGGTATCCTGGAGCATCGGTTCCCTACACTTAAGGTCTGGAGGAAGAGCAGAGGTTGGCACAGGCACTACAGGGGACGCAGCCAGTGGGGTTGAAAGTGGAGCTGACTCAGAGGACAACACACTCCACATGACATCAAAGGCGTCCCTGCCATGATGCAGAGAAAGCCCCGGTTCCGAAGAAATGGGAATCTTTCTCCGCACTGGAGGGGACGGCTCCGAGGCCAATGTCAGAGCCGAGCTCACCTGCGCCGAAGCTCCAAGAGGGAGAATGGGGTCGGACAAGGGTCCAATGCCACTCATCCCCTCGAAGCCGATGAGGGAGCCATGGCGCCCAGATCCCTCGATGGAAGGTACCACCAAGGGAATCGGAGCCAACATCGGAACGGAAGGAGATAGTGTTATCGGAGCCGACGGTCCCATTAGTCGAACCCCAACGAACACCGGCTCCGAACTCATTGGAGTCGGAGGAGGAACATCAAGAGAAGTGGATGGAGCCGACACCTGTTGAGGAGGGCTGGACAACAATTTAGCTAGTGCCTGCGACTTTAGCAACCTACTGACTACTCTCTCCACATCATGATCCAACAGCCTAGAGGATCGAGAGGATCGGTGACTACGCTTGCTCTGAAGTAAAGGAGACCGAGGAGCCGAATGCACAGACTCCAAGGAAGGGGACCTCAGCCTCTTGTGGCTCCGCGATGGCTCCGAAGCCTCTGATGGAGCCAACGGGGAGGTTGTCTTGTCGGTGCCAGCCGGCACCGACGTAGAAGGTAAATCCTGCACCAAAGTCGGCTCCGAAATTGGAGCCGACGGCTTAGTGGATTTAGGGGATTTCATTGGCTGTGAACTCTTGGCCGGTGAATCCTGGGGTTTTAACAGACCCCTAAGAATCAACTTATTCTTATGCTCCTGCAGGAATCTTGGACTAAAGGCATGGCAAACAGAACAAGAGTCTTGCAGGTGCACAGCGCCTAAACAATAGACGCAAAAAGTGTGCTCATCTGTCAGAGACATTTTCTGACAGCATGAGTCACACTTCTTAAACCCAGAGACCTTAGATTCCTTGGACATACTGTACTGGAGAAAGAAAACCAACCAATTTAACCGACAATAAAAAGAGCAATATTCAGTTCTACAAAAAAAAAAAAACGCACCTACTGAAAAGGCACACAAGTACTATCTAGAAAGGATATAGATAAAGGTTTTTTTTTTTTAGAAGGTAAGAGGAAAGCCTCTAATTTAAACGGCTAGCCTATAAGAAAAAAGCAGCAGAAAAGCCTCTAAGTCAAACAGCTAACCAGGGAAGGGGGGAGGGGTGGGGGAGAACTCTCTAAGTTAAACGAGTTCTACAAAAGGAGGGATACTCTAGAATAAACCATTATCTACCACAGTAACAACACTATCACTAATAATAAGATACTAGAAGAGATTAAATTCTAGTAAGAATTTACACAGAAAAAAAAATTCTATACAAGCCTGAGCCAGAAAAACGACACCTCACAGCTGAAGCAGCAAATGAGATCTGGGTAGCTATCGCTAGGCATCATGGGATAAGGGGTAGCCTCGAGCCAGTAAACAGCTCTCGAGCTATTGAAGATGGCCGACTCAGAGCTAAGGATCGGCTCCGATCCCAACCAGCAAGAACGAAGGCGAGATAGACAACTTAACATTTTATGTTTCTCATAACTTCTCTCTTAACTGATGATAGTAACTGCAGTGGATAACCTCTTTCCTTGAACATTCCTAAACTATATGCATTTCTTCTTTAAATTTGTCTTCATTACTTACTAATTAGGGCAGTCTGACCATTTAGCCTTTAACTGCACTTCTTTTTTGATGGAAAGGGTGGCAGCTGTTGTAATGCAGGAGCATACTGGCATATGTCTCTTTTTTTATAAATAGTGAAGGATAGTGCCCCAGTGTTTGGATCTTTAGTTAACTTTATATCCAAATAATCAATTTATTTGTCATGCATCTTGTATGTAAACTTTAAAATGTTTGTTGATACATTGATAAAATCCATGAATACTTTCACATCTTCCTACCTACCTTTCGAAACAATTAGGATGTTATCCAAAAATCTATAGTAGGCTGTGATGTTGTTCATGAAAGGTGAGGGGAAGACTACTTTTTCTTCCCAATCTGCCAATACTAAGTTGGCAAATACTGGGGCACATTTTGCTCCCATTGCCACCTCCGATTTTTGTCTAAAGTATTCTCCATCAAAGTGTAAGAAATTGTTGACCAACACTGTTTCTAACATGTCTATTAACAAATTCACTTTGGTTTGCTCCAGTTTACCACTTTGCACTAGACTATGCTCATAGAATTCCAAACCTACATCATGTGGTATCACTGAGAAGAGGTTTATAACATCCACACTTACAAAACTGTATTCTTGATGCATTTCAAGAGTTCCCAATTGTTCTAGACAAAGCCACAAATCTCTAGGAATGTGTGTAAAAGTCTGCAATACAGGTTTGGAATGGTGGTCAATAAATGCTGCCAGTGGCTCTGTCTTTGATCCTTGGGCCGCAACTTTTGACCTAAATGGAGGATCAATTTGTTTTTTGTGTATCTTAGGTATTCCGAAAAATCCAGGAATAATAGGAAATTCTACCTTAAGATACTCGTATTCACCTGAATTCAAAGAACCTTGATTCAAAGCATCCAGTAGCATTAAATCAATCTTGAGGTAAGCTCTATTTACCTCATTAATAGAAGCTCTTTCCTAAGTTGTCTCATCATTTAACATTTCAAAAATTCTGCATGCATAATCAAATTGTTTCATAATGACCACCCCACCGCCTTTATCAGACTTCATAACCCTCTATTCTCTATTGTTGGAAAGTTCTGACAAACACATTCTTTCTTGTCTATTTAAATTGCCTGCTGGTCTTTTGCTATTTCTTATCATTTGTCTGAATTCATTTTCAACTAGGTGTTCAAATGTGGCAACTAGTGGGGTACTTGGGGGTATAAAAATGCTCCTACATCTTAAAGAGGTGACAGTGTTAACTGGATTATCAGTTCTACCATGAAAGAAAAGTTTCAAATTTAGTTGCCTTGTGAACAGTTTTAAATTAATGAACAGCTTTGCTATATCAATTTTAAATTCAGGTACAAAGGTAAAACCTTTCCTATGTACAGCTACATATACTTGATTTAAACAGAAATCACTCAGATTATAAACTGTATTATTAATGTGACCTAATTGTGTCCTTGCATTTGTTACCATACCATTTGTTTCATTAACAGTGACTGCATTGTCATTACTCAGCAAATCAGCACAGTTCAAACCAACATACATGTTAATGTCCAAATCACAACTTATGTCAAAAAATTCATTGCTTGTATCTGAATAGTCATTAATAAAATCACAGTTCACATTTATGTTTGTCTCGCCCCCACCCCCCTCTCCAGTACTTCCCTCTGTTCACTTTTCCCTTGTATTGTCCTTGATGGGGACTCCTCCGTAGTCCCTGCTGCTTCCTTCGATTCATAAGGCACTCTGACCTCCTTGGGGGTTCTTGCTGGTATAAAAAATATTCCCCATCTGCATTAACAACACCTTTGTCTCTGCCAGCAGTATTTTCATGAGTATACA
The DNA here is from genome assembly GCF_019279795.1 of Protopterus annectens. Lineage (NCBI taxonomy): Eukaryota > Metazoa > Chordata > Ceratodontiformes > Protopteridae > Protopterus > Protopterus annectens. The sequence goes on along the minus strand of NC_056727.1, from coordinate 2,463,608 downwards.
TAATTCCCCCTTCATTATTGTACTGAAAGTCATTCCTGTTTATGGAGGGGGGGGGTCAGCGCAGTCCTTAGTGTCTCTGCTTAATTTCTTCTGTTTTCTTTTAATGTTATCAAGTGTAAATTTCTCTATATCCACAAAAATGTTATTGTGCTGTGCAGTCATTTCTTGAAATAGCAAGTCACTAGTGATGCTATCATTAAGTATTTTAATGTTTTTTTCAAAGTTCTGTAACTTTCTATTGTTGTTTCGCTTAATTATATGCATAATTATTAAACAGCAAAGATGTGGTAAAAGTGCCCAAAATGTAACTAATAACCCAAAATTAGGCACCAGAGATTGGCAGTTCCAACACACAAGTAATTTAATGTTCAAACACAGCAAAAGGAACACACACCCAGACAAGAAATCCCTGTTTCACTAGATCATTTAGACACATGGAAATCTTTTTATAGGCAATGTTTACTTCATTCAAGGAAACTGTAGCATATGTCTCTTCATCATTGAGCAAGTCAAATATTTAGCCTTCATAGCTGATATGATCCATTAAAACAACCCCTCCACCCTTGCCAGGTTTCATGGTTCTAAGGTTTTTGTTTTCCTTAAAATCATATAAAATATTCTTCTCCTCAGTAGTTACATTTGGGGGCCACTACTATATTTCAACATTTCCCTTAATTCTTTTCCCACCACCAGTTCAAAATTTCTAAGCTGGGGGTGCAGTGGGGGGTTGAAAGTGCTTTTCTTCACTAGTTTATTGTGAATATTCTTTTTCTCCTGTCCATTAAAAAATAATTCTAGATTTTTTTTTGTCTAATAAATAATTTAAAATTACCTAATAAATTCACCAAATTGGTTTTTACCCTGGGTATAAAAGTGAATCCTTTCAAAAATAAATTAAAATGTCCTTTGGTGATGACGGTGCTAGTATAGTTAAATATATTTAAACCATTGTAGCTAAATAAGCAACCATCTTGTGTGATTTCATCTTGAGATCTCCAATATGTTCATTCCTGTGGTCCCCAACCTTTCTGTGCTAGGTTCCCATACCTGTAGTTCACAGGACCCTTCTGTCTCAACCTCTCGGACCTCCTCAGAGGTGAAAATTCTGAAGGGTCCTGTAAGTTAAAATTTTCTTGGTCATCCTGGTTGATATTCTCTGCATATGCCCATCTTCTGTCGTTTTCACCTCCATATAAATTACTGTTGATCCTAAAGAATTTGGTTTAGGGTAATGTGTCAGGATAGTATATTCATTAGTGTCTCACTCAATTTTCATAAATTTTCTATCCTGCATTTTCTTGCATTTTAACTCAATACTATTCAAAATATCAAAATACTTTGCCTTTTCAGTGTCTGTACTGAATAATAAATCACTAACAATACTGCTGTTGACACTCTCAATCTGATTAAAAACATTTTCCATTTCTAGCTCATTATTTTTAATAATGGCTCTCATTATGTCTGCCCCAACATCTATCAAAAGCCATAATGAGATCCTGGTGAAACTGAGAACCTTTTTTTTACATTATTAGGATACTTGCATGCTCTTAAACCTTTAGGAACCATTTTTAAATGCAGACAGTGTTTAAGATAAGCACTGTCAGTTTCCCAGGCTTTACATTTGTACAATAAATTATCAAGTTTAGAAAGCATTGCAGCATAAGTATCATTGTTAGTAGCAACTTGCTTTTGTACACTAAAATCAATTTTAAAGTTTAAAATGTCTCTAAAATGTCTTTTGGTAGCTTGTTGGTTTGAACTGTTGGAACGTGTTTCTCTTTCACTCAGTAACCAGGAAGGATTACAACGTTCAGCTTCGAAGGAAGAAACGGAGGGCAGAAATGTTACTACAAGGACTGTAAATTTGAACTCACAAGCTTTTCAACGACCACAATCAAGCCTGGATGGCTTTCCCAGTATTATATTAACCTCTAACCATGAGGAGGGTCTTTCACAAGTGAACACACATCCAAACCATGGACTGAGTGAAATACAAACACATTCCAACAATTCAAACCAACAAGATACCAAAAGACATTTTAGAGACATTTTAAACTTTAAAATTGATTTTAGTGTACAAAATGTATGAAAATTGAGAGAGACACTAATGAATATGCTAGCATGACACATTACCCTAAACCAAAATTCTTTAGGGTCAACAGTAACTTATATGGGGATGAAAATGATAGAAAATGGGCATATACAATCAATCACAATGACCAAGAAAATTTAAACTTACAGGACACTTCAGAATTTCCACCTCCGAGGAGGTCCAAGAGGTTGAGACAGAAGGGTCCTGTGAACTACAGGTATGGGAACCTAGCACAGAAAGTTTGAGGACCACAGGAATGAACATATTGGAGACAGATTCTCAAGATTAAATCACACAAGATGGTTGATTATTTGGCTTTTAATGGACAGGAGAAAAAGAATATTCACAATAAACTATGAAGAAAAGCACTTACAACCCCCCACTGCACCCCCAGCTTAGAAATTTTGAACTGGTAGTGGAAAAAGAATTAAGGGAAATGTTGAAATATAATAGAGTGGCCCCTAAATGTAACTACTGAGGAGAAGAATATTGTATATGATTTTAAGGAAAACAAAAACCTCAGAACCATGAAACCTGAAAAGGGTGGAGGGGGTTGTTTTAATGGATCATATCAGCTATAAAGGCAACTTTGACTTGCTCAATGATGAAGAGACATATGCTAGAGTTTCCTTGAACGAAGTTAACATTGCCTATAAAAAGATTTCCATGTGTCTAAATGATCTAGTGATAGAGGGATGTTTTATGTGGATGTGTGTACCTTTTGCTGTGTTTGAACATTAAATTACTTGTGTGTTGGAAATGCTGGTCTCCGGTGCCTAATTTAGGATTATATGCATAATTCCCAACCCTGAATTGCTGATCGATGAATTAACTGTGGTGGTCAGAGAATTATCAACGAATTTCAGAGGTAATAATCACAGCTGTAATGAGAACACACTAACAGCAAGTACACAAGAAATTTCTTTGACAATGCATACTCCACCACCTGGTTTTATAAATTTAGGAGCAATGGATATTAATGCAGCACCCCTACCAGTGAATGCACTAAATGGATTATTCCAGGCACCATCTTTATGTGCAAATGAGCAACAACTGAACCAACGAGTGGAAATGGGGTCTCTCAAGATGCAGATGGCATCTCTTGAACTTTAAGCAGGAGATACAAATCCCTGCAGTTGGACAATGAATTTTTAATGCAATCAATTTTGTTAAAGCAGATACCGAAGGGACTGTGCTTGTGGAGCTTCCCGGTAGGTACAGAGAAAAATTCTATAATGCATTCAGACCTTAATGAAGTCTTTGATAAGACAGGGTTGAAAATTATGCATATAATTAAGTGAGACAACAGTAGAAAGTTACAGAACTTTGAAAAAGACATTAAAATACTTATGATAACAAATGCAAAGACACAATTAAGTCACATTAATAATACAATTTATAATCTGAGTGATTTCTGTTTAAATCAAGTACATCTGGCTGTACTTAGCAAAGGTTTTACCTTTGTACCTGAGTTTAAAATTGATATAGCAAAGCTGTTCATTAATTTAAAACTGTTCACAAGGCAACTAAATTTGAAACTTTTCTTTGATGGTAGAACTGATAATCCCAGTTAATACTGTCGCCTCTTTAAGACACAGGAGCATTTTTATATCCCCAGGTACCCCACTAGTTGCCACATTTGAACATCTAGTTGAAAATGAATTCAGACAAATGATAAGAAATAGCAAAAGAGCAACAGACATTTTAGCTAGACAAGAAAGAATGTGTTTGTCAGAACTTTCCAACAATAGAGAATAGAGGGTTATGAAGTCTGATAAAGGCGGTGGGGTGGTCATTATGAAACAATTTGATTATGCATGCAAGATTTTTGAAATGTTAAATGATGAGACAACTTACGAAAGAGCTTCTATCAATGACGGGAATAGAGCTTACCTCAAGATTGATTTAATGCTACTGGATGCTTTGAATCAAGGATCTTTGAATTCAGGTGAATATACGCATCTTAATGTAGAATTTCCTATTATTCCTGGAATTTTTGGAATACCTAAGATACACAAAAAATCTATTGATCCTCCAGTTAGGCCTAAAGTTGCGGCCCAAGGATCAAAGCCAGAGCCACTGGCAGCATTTATTGACCACTATTCCAAACCTGTATTGCAGACTTTTACACACATTCTTAGAGATTCTTGGCACAGTCTAGAACAAATGAGAACTCTTAAAATGCATCAAGAAAACATTTTTGTACATGTGGATGTTATAAACCTCTTCTCAGTGATACCACATGATGCAGGTTTGGAATTCTATGAGCATAGTCTAGTGCAAAGTGGTAAACTGGACCAAACCAAAGTGAATTTGTTAATAGACATGTTAGAAACAGTGTTGGCCAACAATTTCTTACACTTTGATGGAGAATACTTTAGACAAAAATTGGGGGTGGCAATGGGAGCAAAATGTGCCCCAGTATTTGCCAACTTAGTATTGGGAGATTGGGAAGAAAAACAAGTCTTCCTCTCACCTTTCATGAACAACATCACAGCCTAATATAGATTTTTGGATGACATCCTAACTGTTTAGAAAGTTAGGCAGGAAGATGTGAAGGTATTCATGGATTTTTTCAATGGGTCAACAAACGTTTTAAAGTTTGCATACAAGGTGCATGACAAAGAAAGTGATTATTTGGATATAAAGTTAATTAAAGATCCAAATACTGGGACACTGTCCTCCACTATTTATAGAAAAGAGACATATGCTGGTATACTCCTGCATTACAACAGCTGCCACCCTTTACATCAAAAAAGAAGTGTAGTTAAAGACAAAATGGTCAGACTGTCCAGATTAGTAAGTAATGAAGACAAGTTTAAAGAAGAAATGCATATACTTGTAGGAATGTTCAAAGAAAGAGGTTATCCACTGCAGTTACCATTATCAGTTAAGAGAGAAGTTATGAGAAACAGAAATTCAAGATTTCTCCCTATTTTGAAGGGAGAAATAAACAGTGGAACAGCTAAAGATTATGGGTTACCTAAAAATAATGTCATGGTTATTCCTTACCATTAAGATGCCCACAAGTTAGTAAAGACAGTCAACAATGCATGGAATACTGTCTTTCATCAAGCATTAAAAGAAAAGTCGAGATCTTCCCCCAGTATTTAGTAGGGGAAGAAATATTAAGGAAATATTAGAAAGGACGAAAGAGCCACACATTGAGACCTATGTGTCAAAAATGAGTAAATATGGCTTTTGTAGTACATGTAGATATAATGATGATGGACCCTACGTAGAAATAGTGACATACAGCAGACGTTTACAATGTCCAAGAAGATGTAACTGAAAAACTAGAAATGTGGTATACATTGCAATGTGTATTTCATGTCCAGCATTCTACGTAGGGAAAAACATGAGAACCTTATTTGAAAGAATTTTACAGCATACAAGGAACATTAGAAAATGTAAAATAAGTAGTGCCCTTTATATGCACAGTACAGAATGTACCAACTTTAATAAGTTTATATTTATTATAATTGATAAAGTGGTGAAAAACCATAAAGGGGGTGATAGTGACTTACAGCTTCTGATAAAAGAAACAGAATGACAGCTGACATTAAATGCTAAAGAAAAAAACAGGTATAAATAATAGCCTGCCCATTATTAGCATTTTAAAAAGAAGAGCTAACCAGATATAGACTTTGCACAAACAGTTTTACCATGACAAACAACTTGTGCTATTTATCACACTGTTATATTAGGTAAATTGAATTGTGTATAAACAACAGAATAATACTGTAGGAAATGATTATGGAGGTGTTGATCCTAAATAGTTTCTATGTAGTGTCTGTTTTGTATTTTTAAATATGATGCTATGTGAAAAAATTTAATTAATTTTAACTGGAAAACAGAAGGTTAATACTGGCAATCAAGGAAGTTATGTCATAATTATGTTACCACCAACATTTTTAAATAGGGTGCCTTGCACTACTACATTTGACTTTGAAGATGCCTTTTTAGCTGTAATGCTAGGCGAAAGCGCTTAGTCAACTGTGTGTGTCTTTGTTTCAACTAAAAGTGTGAATTCAGTGGAATAAAAGACCATCCTTTCATTTTGAGCTTTGGGCTACATCTATAAGACTTGTTGGCAGGACAGATTTGTGTCCCCGAAACTCTCCCTTTTGTGGAATAGACTCCTTCTCCACATAAAGCAGAGTACCTCATTAACCCTTTTTAAGCACAACCTGGATAACTGGATGGGGAACAGAAAATACACCCCTGGGATTCTACCTGTGTCCCTGCTGGACAGTGCCATAGGGTACTGACTTGTTGGAATATGGGCTGAGTTCTAGGCTAGGCTTGTAGGGGCCTCAGGGCCTAAAGCCTAGTATGATCCTATGATCCTATGATACTTGGGTGTCATTTGATAAAGTTATGTTTCCTTTATTAGTATATTGCCTATTCCCTGCTGTTGACTCCAGTGTTAACTATGTTCCCTTAACTCCCTCCTAAACTGATAATGATTGCACATAAGGTGAAGAATTATAACCTTGTTTACATACTCTTGTTCCATCAGTGTCTCAAGTATTCAGGTATATAGGGCATTTAGAGACAAATGTCTCTGGGAATGTTCTGGGGTTATCAAAAAGTAATACAGAATCATCAGACAACCTATGTAGAAGATCCTATAGGAATGAGAAGTGTACTAATTGGATCTCTGAGAGCAGCTGATGCATGGGACAGACTACATTGGCAGGCTAGAAGGCCATTAATTCCCATGCTTGAAATATTTGTATGCAAGTGTCTCTATCACTGATTATTTCAGGGTGTGTTGCTGATTTGTTGAGCTGTGCACTAGACAAGTAAAATTATAAACTTGTTTCTGAAAGTATTAATTCGCCTTCTCTATTCTGTTAATGTCTCAATTTTCACTAATACTTTGTGTACCTGACTATTTCTAGATTTGTCCCTAATTTGAGATATATACTTATGTCTCCTGGAGAAAATGTCATGCATGTCATTTAATGACAGAAAATGTTTAAGTCACATTTTTTTTTATTTTGTCATTGCCTCAGGTTAATAGTAGCAATATCTTGTGTTAAGCCTGGATTTGTACCTCATTCTACTCTGGTTTATCCTTACTCACAATGGCATTATTTTCCAGTAGTGTTTTCACAACTGGAAACTAAGTACATTCATGTAAGTATCGCTGCAGCCTTTGTATATTTTCTTTAGAAAAAGAAGTTATGTCCTTACCATAATGTTCCATGTGAGTTGTTCATCTCGCCTTTTTGTTCTTACACGTGGGTTCGGAGCTGATCCCTCGGCTCAGAGTCGGCCGCTTTTCAAGCTCAAACTCTCAGAGAAGCTCGAGGTCTAGTGTATATCCCATGATGCTCTACTGTAAACCCCCAGATCTAGTACGCTGCACCCGAAGACAGCCTAAAAAGGAAGAAAAACACTACAGTACCTACCTAACTAGGTACCTACAGATGCAGGAAGGAAAAAAAAAAAACAGTCTGTCCAAGAAGACAGGTTGACAAGACCGATCAATCCACCAAGGCAACCATCTTGCTCAACAGGAGGGGGAAGGTGGGAGGGAATGTAAGAACAAAAAGGCGAGATGAACAACTCACATGGAACGTTATGGTAAGGACATAACTTCTTTATGTGAAGTTGTTCTATCTCGCCGTTTTGTTCTTACAAGTGGATAGCGTCCCAAGCACCCTAATCCTGGGTGGCTCAAGGGAGAACATTCCTGAGCACAGTGGAACCAAAGGAAGCCCTGTCCCTGGAGGCCCTGTCCACTTTGTATTGAGTGATAAACATGTGAGGTTTTGACCACGTGGCAGCTGCACAAATGGCATCCAAGGGTAAACGAGCTGCATGAGCTAATGACGTAGAAACAGCCCAGGTAGAATGGGCTTTGACATTATTTGGTAATGGCTGGTTAGTGGAGGAGTAAATGAATTTAATGCAGTCAGAAAGCCACTTAGATAATGTGATTTTTGACACCACAGAACCTTTTTGCCTGCCTTTTCGTCAAGGTAACAAACATGGATCACCAACAGTTTGTCTTTGCCCATGTCTGTGCTTTGGTCCATATACACACAGAATGGTGATTTCTTGCAGGCAGCAGCATTATTCTGGTAATGAGGCCCCAGAGTCCGCAGAGGTTCCTCACTGGGAGAATCCAGGGCCTCAAAAATCTACCATACACAGATAGGCTAAAAGCCCTATCACTCTACTCAGTTTCATACAGACTCCTCAGAGGTGACCTCTGTCTGGCATACAAGGTGATTTTGGACCCCGCCTTGATGGGACTGCTGCACATCCGCAAGTCAAGCTCCACTCAAGTAACCCACATGCGTGACTTCAACCTGGTCTGTGACATGAATAGGACTTGTTGGCGAGACAGATTTGTGTCCCAAAGACTCCCCATTTGTGGAATAGACCCCCTCTCTACATCAAGCAAAGTACCTCTTTATCCTTTTTTAATCACAACCTGGATAACTGGATGGGAAACAGAAAATACATCCCTGGGATTCCACCCATGTCCCTGTTGGACAGGGGCATCGGGTTCTTATTTGTCTAAACATGGGCTAAACTCTTGGCTAGGCTTATAAGGGCCGCAGAGCCAATAGCCTAGTAACTTCCTATGAACCTATTATCTTATGAACACCCCGTGCAATACAGGCTGCCTTCTTTGCTCCACGTCATTTTACTGAGAACATCTTGATTCTCTCCACATTTCTTCATAAATTTCAGGATGTGTTCTCCTGCTGCAAATGACACATTGTGTTTAGCAAGGAGTGACACAAAACCAACCTCTGCCTCAACCACCTTTGTACTCGCTAAACTCTGAGGTCCAAAGACGTCTGCCATAGTCCTTCCAGCTGCATGCTTGTAACTCTGTCTGTGTTTCTCAGTGTTGGCATGTCATTGCATATCATGTCAGCCACCATGATGGATTGTGAAATCTGTGTTACAGGTTTTGCAGGAAGCATATTTCACTCTGCCTTTACAGAAAGCCAGTCAAAGGCACTTGCCCGACTTTGCTGAAAAATTGTGTATCTCTTCTTCTTTGGAGTGCCGTCTATAGCCATATCCCTGTCCTCATCATAATCTGGGCAATCTGTACCTAGGTTTGTAAAACAGTGGTGTTACTAAACAAAGAAAGAAATGAGGATATACTGCAGAAAGAAAAAGTAGAACCATCTCCTCAGCATTTAAGATATGGGGCAATAGGCCCATAACCTACCCACTTCAATGGAAATTTCTGGTCTTTGCACCTTCTCCTGCTCATCTTTGCTCCTTATGCTAACTGTAAAAGCCTGCATGATCACTTTACTCACTCCTTTTCTTGCAATCCTCCGGTGCTCATTTGCCCACCTAACCAGTGTTGCAGAAGGGAGAGTGATTTTCATTGCAAAATGACATTTTCAGTACCATCAAAGCACTTGTGGTTATATCTCAAAATTCATGTTAAGGATAAAAAACCCAGCTTAATAAATGTACTTACAAACACTTCAAACTTTAGCATGAAATGTACATAAGCAGTAGCAATGAATATATAAACTGCATCATGACAATACTACCTACATTTCACAATCACAACTTCAGATGTGTTCTAGGCCTGTCCTACACCCTGGTCTGCATCTTGCAAAGGTGCCTTGAAAAGTTAACTGGCCCTCAGTACTTTTACAAAACAGTGACATTTAAGATATGTCATAGAACAGCCATGACCAAGGAATGTAAGTTCTTGCATGTTTAACCACAAAAACAAAGCATAAAGGCAGACATATCATATCCCAACAACAAACATTTGTAGAGCAAGAAATCCCAATTTCTTACTTTAAAATCCAAATAGCACACTAACTGCAAAATATCCAGTGTGAAGTTGTTCTATCTCGCCGTTTTGTTCTTACACGTGGGTTCGGAGCCGATCCCTTGGCTCTGAGTCAGCCGCCTTTCAAGCTCAAACTCTCAGAGGAGCTCGAGACCTAGTGTATATCCCATGATGCTCGACTGTAAACCCTCGGATCTAGTTTGCAGCTGCAACAGATCTACAGACTTGTCGGAGCAAGCTCGGGCCAGTGCTATTTTTTTCTATATTTAGAGATATTTTTTCTAAAATATTCTATTATAGTGTTAGCTAGTGTTTAATATTTACTAGTTAGTTATATTTAGAGTGCACAAGCTGAAAGAGCATTTAGCATGGAAAGTAAAGACTGAACTGTGTCAGTCTCTCAGTGTAAAAACATTGAACTCATTATTAGCAGTTAAAATGAAGAAAGAACTAGACTGCTGTGATCTTAAGCTGCCAAAATATGTCTTAGATGCTGCTAAGAAGATGCTGCTAAGAAAGCCACAGCAGCATACAATAAGTGTACATCTGATGCATCTAATGTATGATAGGATGCTGTTCTTGCCCTAAACACTAACAGGTCGGTTTAGAAAATGTAGTAAATGTAGCAAGTGGTATTAATAACCATGTGATTTTATTTTTGATTTGTACAGAAGTGCTGTTTCATGTACTTATGGTGTGGTTATGGTATTGCAGCTTGTAAAATAAATGTTTTGTATCTGACTCGTGTGTGTCATATTGCATTTTACAAATGTTCCACCAGGGCCATGCAAAGAGTGTTCGACATTTTGACTGTTTGTTACACATTGCTAGGGTTTGCTTTCTACATTGGCCTCTTAAAAGATTGAGATGTATGCATTAAGTTTATCCATGAGATGAAGCTTGAGCAGAGAAAATCACAACTTCTGAAGCAAAAATGGGGCTATTAGAATGAGTTTGGGATTGCTCTACCCAGCTTTTTGTATGAGTTCTGTTATTAGGGCAAAGGTGGGAAAGCATAAAGAAGTCCTGGGAGTCATTTTCTGTGATAACGGCATCCATCAAGCATTCTCCCAAATGAGGAAATAAGGAAAAATTAGTCACTTCACTTGATGATTGTGATGAAAAGAGGTTACAGAAATGCTGTTAACCTTACCAGAAGGGATTCCACACTATGACAACTTGTGAGGCATCAGTAAGCATTGACTAAGCCTGTCTGTTAAACAGCTGATATGTCCGGAAATCAGAAAGTAGTGTGCTGACATAGCCCATTCTCATACCCCTTCCTTGTTAATACATCATACTACTGACATATTTTCTGTGAGGATGGCTATTCCACCCTGAGGTAAGAAGTCCTGAAAATTCTGCAGTGTAAGGATCATTGCCCTCATCCTCAGAACACTGACACTCAAATTGGACTGTCTGTGACCATATACTTTGGAGGCTCTGTCCTTTTAAAATGCCTTCCTACCCCAGGGCAGAGCATTTGCAATGATAGCCAGTTGAGAGGTAGTGATTTGAAAAGGATTGCTCATATTCAGGTCTGTGTGTTGATCCACCATTGTAACTGTGAATTATAAACCATGGAAATGTTCATCTGTTTTATTATTGGGGTCTTCTATTTAAGACCACTTTCTTTTCCCTAACCAAAAAAGGTAAATACATGTTGAACTTGACAAAGATGTAAAAAAATAAACCCAAAAAACACTAGAAGCATGGGTGCCAAAACCATAGAATGCGGGGGGAGCCCCCCCACTTTTGCAGATCATCCATACCTCCCAACTGTCCCAAATTACTTTGCTTTAGCTGACGTCATCACATGTCAGTGTTGAGCTCATATTTCCCGCAGCCTGTCAGAGATGAGCTGGTATTTGCCAGGTTAAATGCTTTTCCGAGCAGGAACAGACAGCAGAATCAGAAGCTGCGGTGGATGTATTTCCTGGGTAAAATTCTTTTGTGAGTGGGAACGGGCGGTAAAATCAGAAGCTGCGGAGGATGGAGTCCTGGAAGCTGCCTGGTTTCAGAGTGAGCAAGCTGGTGTGTGTGTGTCTGTATCTTCTGCATAATTGTGCCATCTCTTCCAAATGGTGTGATAATTCCAGTGATCTGTGTTTTTGCATGACTGGCCTATGAGGAAATAATTAATTCAAATGACATGATGGTTTCTTCTCTGTATCAGATGATGGGCTTTCATTTATTATATTATCTCTTCACTAATGATTATTAGACATAGAATACATCCCTCAGTTGTGGCTTGCAATATTAATTGCCTTAGACTACATTGGACATGGCACCAAGAATCACTATGCCAATGGAAATAAGGTGTTTGAGTCTGGCATATTCAGGTCAACAAGTTAAGCTATATATTCCTGTCCAGCCAATATAATGATTTATTCTGTCATTATAGGTTCATAGGTTCATGGGTTGGTACTGGGCTATCTGCCCGAAGGCATATATTAGCCCAGCCACATTGTACGGTATTCACTGCCCCTTTAGTAGTTCACTAGACCCTTGTACTAGCAGCTAGTACCCTTGGCCCCTATCTAGTAGTGCTGTTGGTGTGATCCCCGGTGTGAACTTTCTGTTACCCATCCACTCATCAAGGTTCCTCTTGAAGAGTGATAGTGAGGGGCTCTGTCTTATGTAGATCGGGACCCTGTTCCATAGTAAGGGAAGTCTCTGCGAAGGGAATCTGTCCCTCCAGCATGTTCTATTCATTGTTGTGTTGAGGTTAATATCCCTAGAGCATGTAGCTTGAGTAGATTTGGTTTTGCTAAGATGGAGCATGTTCAACAATTCTGGGTTGGACATGGCTCTGTACGTTAGACAGAGATCGCCTCTGAGAAAGCGGTATGCAACAGGGAACAGTCTTAGCTTTTTCAATCATGCTGCATAGGGCAACTGTTTGAGGCCAGTAATCCTCTTGGTTAGGTACCTCTGTGGTCTCTCCAGCTGCTGGAGATGTCTAGCCAGGTACATTCCAATTGGTGCATTCTACTCAATAATGGGTCTGATGAGGGAAGAGTAGAGGGGCACCATTACATCCTTAAATCTTGATGTGAACCCTTTCGTGATCAGATGGGTCACACAGAAGGATTTTCTAACCACTTTGGCAACATGGTTATAAAAGGAAAGCTGACTATCTACTTGGGTCCCTAGATCCCTTATTTCTTCATCAGATTTCAGGGGATTACCTCCTATGTTGTAGTTTGCGGGTACTCTGTTTTTTCCAAAGGGGATTACTACGCATTTTTTTGCATTTAGCTTGAGACCATGGCTTTGACACCATGCATCAGTCTCATTTAGGCCCTTCTGGAGGATCTCCGTGTCAGCCAGAGACTCTATTATAGCACACAGTTTGCAGTCGTCCGCAAACTTAGTCAGCCACAGCCCTTCCGTGCTTGCCTGTACTTCTGAGAAGTATATACCAAACAGGAGGGGCCCCAGGACAGAGCCCTGAGGCACACCACTCATTACTGGTCTGGATTCGGACATAGATCCCGCTACTCTTACTTTATGGGATCTGTCTGAGACCCAGTTTGCGATCCATCTTGTGGCGTAAGGGTTTATGCCCAGGCTGGTGAGCTTATCAATAATACCTGAATGGGGAATGGTGTCAAATGCTTTAGCAAGGTCAAGGTAAGCCGTGTGTACCTCCTTTCCCTTATCTATAGCCTGAGTAACTGTCTCAAAGAAATCCACCAGGTTCAAGAGGCATGATCTGCCCTTGACAAAGCCAAACTGTGTGGGGTCCAGCAACTGGAGGTTCCCAATCTCTCCATTTATGAGTTCCATACTGATTTGCTCCATAGTCTTACAGATCAGACTGGTCAGGCTTATTGGTCGGTAGTTCCCAGGGTCAGTTGTGGCCCCACCCTTGTATAGCGGGACCACCATTGCCGTGCGCCATTCTATGGGCACATATCTTGTAGAGAGGCTGAGACTGAACAGGGTATTAAGATGCGGGGTTAATTCCTTTTGGAGCTTGCGTATGACACAGCCTGGGACACCATCTGGTCCCATGGAGGCAGTGTTTTTAGCTTTAGATAGAGCCTTGTTAACCAACGTATCAGTAATAATTGGACTTACACAATCCCCTGGAATAGTAATAGGCCCTGTAGGTGGTGAGGAGGGGGGGGGGATTTGCACTGAACCTGTCAGCCAAGATGTTGGCAATGTCAGAAGGGTCAGTGTATTTTGTTCCATTTTGTACTAGCTCAGAACAGACCTGAGCATTGCCATTTAGGTTTTTGACGTAGCCATAGAAGGCCTTATGGTTATCCTTGGCACCCTTGGCAACTTTCTTTACAAAATTAGCTTTAGTTGACTTGATGAGGGCCCTCAATTTCTTACTAATGGTGATCAGGGATGATTTTTCTACATAAGATTTGGCCTTTTTTTTATAAGTCTCCTCCTTTTATTGTAATGTTTGCTTATGGCCGGGGTCCACCAGACTGGTTTCTTCTTGCTTGAGGAAGGAGTCTTGGTTTTATTTGGGATAGCATGGTCCATGCAATCCTGAAGATGCATATAGAGTACCTGGGTGTAGGATTCCGCATCCTGGATATCATTATCCTTCTGCAAGGGAATAGTGAAGCTTTCCACTTCGGATGCAAGTAGTTTGAAGTTTGCTTTGGAAAGGTTTTTGACTATGGTTTCTTTGACTGGGGGAGGTGGAGGGGTGAGGATATCCAGGGTTATCAGTTTGTGGTCGGATCTGACCAAGGAGGGAGTGATAATGGGTGTGGTACAATGGGCGCCCATATTTGTGATGATTAAATCCAATATGTTGCCCCTCTAGTGGGGGAACATACTAGTTGTTCAAGGGCATTTGAATTTATAAATTCTATGAATCGCTGAGCATAGGAGTTGGAACATTGGTAGTTCGCCCAGTCTATACCAGGGTAGTTGAAATTACCCAAGATTATGGTGTTGGGTAGGACCTTTATATTTTCCAATGTCTCAAGGAATGCAGAGTGAGCATCTTGGGACATGGTGGGTGATCTATAACTGGCTACGACTTGAAATGTGGTTTTGCCTGCTGATAGTTGTGCATGGATGATCTCTGGGGCATCATGCTGCGCTACTAACCTGGAGATATGGGTATCCTTGATGAATATGGATACACCTCCGCCCTTTGTTCTGCGATCCGGTAACTGAGGCCGGAAGGTATGATATGAATTGTAACCTGGCAGTGCTGGGGTGCTCTCTTGAGCCTTAAACCAGGTTTCCATCACTGCACAAACATCGATTTTCTCCATGCTGAGGACAGCCTCGAGTGTGTGCATTTTGAGGTTGAGACTTCTGGCGTTGAGTAGCATTACCCTTAGTTTTTGGTTACCTCTGCTGGTTACGGTGGTTGGTTTGTCCTTTGAGCCTTGCCTAAAAAAGGCACTATGGGGAAGAGCCTTGGCCAGTATTCAAAAACCTAGGGTGACAGGTAAAACCCATTTCTGGCAAAACAGCGAGGCTTGTCTATCATGTCACCCCAGGCAGACAGACACTGGATCCCCTTAGAATGACACCAGAAGCTTAGCCAATTGTTGAAATCGATCATTTTGTCTTTGTATTGTGGTATCATTCTAGGTGAAGGTGGTATGCTACTCAAGGTCAGGGTCATACCAGCTTGGGCTACATGGTCAGAGTGCTCCTCAATGTATCTTTTCATGTAGTCCAGGGAGGTACGTCTTAGATCATTCACACCAACATGTACAATGACAGCGTCATACTTGTACTTGTTCTGGAGTGACCTAAGTGCCTGTGTTATGTGGCGGATCCGAGCACCCGACAGGCAGCTGACAGTAACCTTCTCCTTGTTCAGCCTGGTGAGTGGAACATCCGTGTGCCTTATTATGGAGTCTCCCATTACTAGCGTGTTAGGTATGGTGTTTTCCTTAAGGGCTGTTGTGAGGCACACTGCTGAGGTGAATTATGTGTGTTCTGGCTTGTGTGTGGGGGTGCAGGTTGCTTGCTTATCTGCTTTTGAGGGCACTGTTTCTTTTTCAGATTGGTACCTAGTGCCTCCGAATATGTTTTTGTGCATTTATGCGTATGTTTTGCCGGTGCTTGTTTTGTAGATTCATGTGTGACAGGTGGTGTGAAGCAAGTGTGTCCCTTATCCTCTTGACTGTCTGTTACAGTCATGGGTTCAGAGCGCTTAGCCTCCAGTCTGGCTGTGTATTTGCATCTCTCACAAGTGTTTGTGTCTAGAGGTAAGAGGAGAGGGTTGTCTGTATACATGAGGCAGTTGTGACATTGCCTCAGGATGCCCAATTCCACCAGATGAACTGGAGAGTACACCTGAAGCTGACCTCTGGACATGCTTTGAAGAGTAAATTGAACTTAAGTCCTGCAGACGGTTGAGGGTCTTATGCTATATTATAATAGTGCTGTCTAGGAAATTTGGAGAATAATAGTACTGTCTAGGAGATTAGGTCAAGTGCTGATTTCTGTTTTGCAAGTGCTGCAATAAGAGCAGCTGATCTGTAGCACTTGAGTTGAGGCTTGCCTGTTCTAAGGGAAAATTTACAGTGCAGACTTTGTGGGGCCGGGAATAGTATACCCCAGCTAACCGACGCTGCTCTGTGCGCAAGACTGCGCAAAAGGAGAGTTGCAGGGTTTTTCCTCTAGATAAGTGAGGAAAGTGAGTACAACAGCTGTTTTTCTCTAAGCAAGTGAGAAAAGTAAGTACAAAAACTGTTTTCCTCTAGGTAATGAGGAAGACAGAGTGCTATAGTAATTAGTAGCTTATTTAGTGCTTACAAGTTCTGAACAAGTGCTGAGCATGAACAAGCAAATTTAAGTGCTAAAACTAAGAATCTGTATCTGCACTAGATGAGTTACAGGACAGAAACAAGTGCAAATACAGGCTTTCAAATCAGAAAGTTGAGAGAGATGGAAGAGATTGCCCAAATGGCCAAGAACTACAAATTCTGAGCCAGAATCACTACTTATGTGGTAGACAGGTTACCTCGTGCTTACCACTCCCACTGATAAGCTAGAAGGCTTCCCTCCAACACAGAAAGGCTTGGGGGACTCAGAAGCTTACATACAGTCCTGGACACAGCAAATCTGTATCTGGAACACTAGTCACAGGAAAGGTAGGAAACAGGCTTACAGTTTTTTTTTTTTTTTTTTATTACAGAAAAGTAGCAAAAACAGTAGTAAAAAAAATTCACATGTAGTGCAAGCTAGCACACTTGAGTATGCAGCAATATTAGACCAAACACAGTTTAAAAAATGCAATTAAATTAAAAAGGACTAAAAGCAAGTGCAGAAAGAGTTTATTAGGTAGAATGTGGTAAAGACATGGGACGGGGGAGTGTCCCAGATCAAATCCACAGTGGGGCGGGCAACTGCAAAAGCCACCAAATTTAAACTACAAACCAAAAATAGGGAGGGTGGATGGGACAAAACAGTTTCAACAGAGATCTAAGCAAAAACTAACAGTACAAACTTTAAAACCAAAAAAATATTCTCAGCTCTGTATATTTGCCAATCAGTCTCTCAGAACAGCAAGACAACAGTTTCAACACAGATCTAAGCAACAATTAAACTCTATAACCAAAAAAATATATACTCAGCTCTGTATAATTGCAGATAATATTACCCTGTTTATTTTTCCTATTTGACAAGCGAGGCATGCATGCAAACTCTCTATAACATGTCTTCCATCTCCATTTATTATCAATAATGTATGTTCTTTCCTCAGATGTTCATCATCTTTTGACTTAATTACAGCGTTTGCACTCCACCTATAATTCCTTTCTGGTTTCTTTCTTTATTTTGTGTATCCCACTATTACAATATCATATTCAGATTTCCTTTCTCTGACAGTGCAACTAGATTAAAGATTCTTCACTCATATTGTGGGAATTTGTGAACATTGTTTTCATTTAGTGATGTAAATCTACCTTTTAAATCTACATGTTGTTCTTCAACTCTTATACTTTAAAGATTTCTCCATCAACCCCTGTCCTTTAAAGGATTCTCCACAGCCTTGCTGACTCTTGAAGAATACACCCTAAGATTTTCTGTAACATTTTCCATTTTATCAAGTGAAATTGATGGTCTGTTTTTTTGCTCTAGCAGAGGAAAACAGAGCTTTTCCTATGTTATTTCACAATCTCCCATCTTGACCCCGCTTTTAGGTTTGTTGATGTGCTTTGATTTGTAAAATGTACTATTTTTGGAAGTTTACATAATGGAGCATTATCTCCATTGGAAACAGAAGGCTACACTTTGCGTGAACTGCAGGAGGTAATGTTGAGAAAAGATGGGGGTAAAGATAATACTTTTATTTCCCATTAAAATGTTTCACATGATAAATAACAATAAACAATGTGAAACACAGAGAGAAAATGGGACATGTATGAGTTTACACACTAGAGAATAAAGAATGAAACACTGACTTTCTGGAAAGGCTAACCAGAAATACTACAAAGACAGAAGCAGAGGGAATAGGGATATACACATTGTAATTTAATTAGCAAAATTCAGAATATACTAGCTTTCCTGATTTTGAACTGGTAGCATTAAAATAAAAATATTTTGAAGTTGGTCCGAAAGATACCAGGTGGTTTGTAATGCAGCTAATATAAAGATCTACCTGCACCGTCGCGACAGCTGCAAATCACCTACATCAAAACAATTTAGCTATTTCTCCAAAAAGAAATCTTAGCTTCTTTTCAAAGTATTACTGTTATCTACATTCATCACTTAAAATGATTATTGTGATTGGTTCCATTCGAGCAATATTATACTTGCATTATAAATGTGTCTGCTCATTCTGTAATTAGACTACTTTAGATAAAGGATAAAGCAGCACCCAGCATACTAAAAATCTCCTGAGGTTTTCCAGTCAATAGGCAGAGTGTCTGAATGCTTGAAATTTGTGGGGAGACTATTCCTAAAGCAGATATGTCAGACAATGGCAAAGACTTTCAGCTACATACATAGTTGCATGGAAAACACTTTATATAACTTGCCCTCCTTGCCTTGACTACATTGAGGATTATTGACTTAAACACATAATTTATTAAGTGAAATATGAATTGTGTTGGTGGTTGTATCATCCTATATGGTGGCCACAAAGAAAGGGCAATCTCAACGATAAGTGCTGGGGACTGCAATTTTAATGCTGTGGGCAGGATACTTTACAGAAACGCAATCATATTATTGCCCTCCAGTGCCCTGTAATTAATAAATAAATACCAGTTAGACAGACATTTGTGAAGATCTGTCTTTTCTCAAGTTCATCTATTGTTTAGTGATGGTACGCTCTTGATCTCATAATGCAGACTTTCCCTCCTGCACTTCAGATGTTTTCTGTGTGGAGTCTGTATGTCCTCCCTGTATTTGGGTGGGTTCCCCCTGGGTACTCTGGTTTCCTCCCATATTACAAAGACATGCATCTGGAGCATTTCTCCCTGGGCCTCTGCCCTCTGCTGAAAATTGGCTTTCTTCTAAGTCTGCCTTTCCTGGTAAAAAAAAATGTTAAATAAATAAACATTTTTACAAGGAGCCAAGAGCTTCAGGGGAAGAGAAGTTTAGCTCTGCATATTCCAAGACCGTTTGCATTATTAGCACAACAGGTAGTAGCTTACTTTTGATGCAGAAGGCTGTGGGTTCTACTCCCAGAGTATGCAGATCGCCGATACTGTACTATGTTGCATTTTAAAGGGAGTGGATGCTAAAGTCTAGTGAATGTCCTCCTTTAGAGGAGTTACCTAGTAACTATGAACTTGTTATCAGTTTGCCATACATTCCCTGTTGCAATATTATTAGCTTATCATTTTTAATATAACATAGGCAATTTATTCTTCAAGGGCAACAGCCAATTTAATTTTAGATGAAACAATGAAATATAGAGTTTTTCTGATGCATGAGATATCAATCGCATAGAGGAGTTAGATATAGATTCAATGGTGGCCAGCTGAGAGGCCGCTTTGTCACAGACCTCATCAGACACGGCACCAGCCAAGGTTTCAGAGAGCTCATTAACAGATCCCTCTGAAGCCTGGTAAAATGTGCCACATAATTCAGGGACCTGATAGCAAAGGTCGCTGAAGCAAAGGTGCGCTTCCCTATCCTGTCCAGGGCCCGGGACTCTTTGTTAGGCGGATGGACAGTCTGGCTTTCTTCTTCTGCCAGATTCTTTTTTGTTGCAGCCGCCACCACCAAAGCATCCACAGGAAGACCTTTGGACCAATGGGGATTTGAAGCAAGAGGGGACAAGATCTTATCCTGCCTCCGGGGAATAGCTTCGATGGTATCAGAAGCCTTCCAAGCATGCTGCACGATGAGCCAGACAAGTTCATCGGCAGGTGGAGTAACCCAGGAGGTAGGGGGCCGGGCGCGAAAGGCCTGTAGGAACACAGATTCCTCAGAGGTCAGATTAGAGGACTGCCAGTCACCTCTCTGTTTCAGGATTTCGAGGATATCACCAAAGGATACCTCAGAGGGTGACTGAGGGGATCCTTCCCCCTCATCGAAATCTGTGTCTTCAGTGAGGGATTCCTCTGTGGAATCCATGTGCTTCCTCTTACACAAACTTTTCTGGTGGACCTCCTCAGTGGGAGAAGCTGGAGAAGACAGTGGAAAACGGGATTCCTGAGGGAATATGTCCTGCGGCCCCTCCACCCGGTGTCCGCTAGGTACGATTTGTGAAACCAGTGTACCAGAGGAGGGTGGAGGTATAGACAGTCCGGAATCGCCAGCAGCAGCGAAAACCTTCTCCATCAGTTGGAAGGCTGGTCCACCCGAAGAGGACTGCATGTCTGGGACAGGGGTCACCCCTCCCCTAAGTGGCTCAGCCTGCCGTCCCAGAGTCCCTGGATGGCTGTGGAGCAGCAAACTATGCGTGTCACAACTGACATTTATTTATTTATTTTACATTTGTTGACCGGGATAGTCCGACTGGATGCATGTCCATTTTCAGTGAAGGCCCGGGGAGAAAAGCTCCAAGGGTAAGCAGATACAGAATTACATATTACAAACAGACTATTTACAGAGATTACATAAGTAAGCAAGCTAAACAAGTTCCACAGGTTACAGTTAATCCTGAGCACAAGTCAGGATTAAATTAAATTACACAGTAAACTGGTTAACAGATTTTTACACATTCTAGAGAGTGTTAGCCAGGCTTGATACATTGACATAGCCAGTTAAGTGATAAATGTTGTTTGAGTCTAGTTTTAAATTGACCTAAGGTGGAAAGTAAGGTAATATCAGCTGGAAGAGAGTTCCAGGATCTACTTACAGAGTTTGCAAAGAGAGAATCACCGGCTGTGTTATTAATTTTGCTAGTCTGAATTAGTAGTTTGTTAGAGGATCGAAGCGGTCTAGGATTGTTATAGGGGGTGATAATATTTTTAAGTGCAGGAGTATTGTCCAGATTATAGAGGATTTTATAGGCCATAATCAGTTGGTTATACTGGATTAGGCTGGGTAGTTCAAGCCACCCAAGCTGATTTAGATTGATGCAATGATGTGTCCTAAAAGGCAGCCCAGTGGCAAACCTGGCAATGTGGTTGTAGCAAATTGAGAGTTTGTTAAGGACAGTCTTGTTTAAATTCGAGAGTAGAGGGGATGCATATAGAAGGGTTGAAAGAAGGTGAGAGCGAGCTATGGCAATTTTAGCTGGAGGGGTTAGGAAGGCTTTTATTCTGTAAAGTGGCCCTAGTTTTTTATTGATGGTTTTGACAGTTTGGTTAACGTAGGTCAAATTTTAGATTGTCTATGATGACACCTAATAGTTTTGTAGATGGGTCAGGGGAGATTATTGTGCCATCATTTGATTTTATGGTAAAGGTGAAAGCGGTAGACCTACGTGTTGGTGAAAATAACAGCATTTTAGTTTTTTTGGGATTTAGGATCAGACGATGTTCAGAAAGCCAGTTTTCTATTCTATTAAAGGTGGTCTGGGTAGCTGACCATAACTCTACTGGAGATGTGGCTGAGCAAATCAGAGTAGAGTCATCAGCATATTGGATACAGCTGACTTTTGGGATGACAGTATAAAGGTCGTTAATGAAGATGGAGAACAGCAAGGACCCTAATATAGAGCCTTGGGGTACTCCAAGGGTATTAAGTAGAAGGTTAGAGAGTTTGTTCTGCCAGAGGACAGCCTGCTGTCGACCATTCAGGTAGGATTGAAACCAGTGGAGGGCTCCAGTATCTAGACAGAATGTTTGCAGGGTGTGAATTAAAAGTTGGTGATCAACCATATAGAATGCCTTGGAAAGATCCAAAAAGAGGGCTGAATATATATAATTATTGTTGCGATTATGGTTTATGGTGTTAGTAAAGGCTAGGAGGGCTGAAGTAGTGCTGTGATGAGGACGGAAGCCATGCTGAGTGTCTGCCATAAGGCGATTTTGGTTTAGGTGGTGCATGAGTTGTTTATGAATACATTTTTCCATAATCTTTGCAAGTGGAGAGAGTATAGCTATTGGCCTGTAATTGGAGAATTCAGTAGAGCTGCCTCCTTTGTGAAGTGGGATTACATAGGATATTTTCCAGATGGTGGGAATTTTAGCTTCTACTATGGTTCGTTTGATTAGTATTGAGACGGGGTAAGCAATAGCATCAGCTGATTTTTGTAGGTACTCGGCAGGGAGTTGATCAGCAGAAAGTTTAGTAGGTTTTAATTTTTTGATCAAGGTACGGATAAGTGAAGTGGCGATTGGTTGGAAGCTGAACACGAGTAGGTTTCAAGGGGTGCTACTTTCGCGACCAGGGGAGCTAGGAGGTAGTTGGCTAGCTAGGGCTTGAATTGTCTCAGTAAAGAATTGGTTAAAACTATCAGAAACATCTTCAGGGGTTTTATCAATAGTAGCAGCAGGGATTGGGGTTGAAGTTTGTCAAGGATGTAGTAGATTATTTAAACCTGCCCAAAACTTCTGAGGGTTATTTTGATTTACTCTCTGCAAATTACAGTAGTATTGTTTTTTGCCTTGTAAAATTGATTTTTTTGTTTCGTTCCTGGATTGCCTGTATTTAATGTGATCTTGAGGGTCTTTAGAAGAACGCCATAAAGCCCATGCTTTGTTTCTAAGGGTAATTTTGAGTTTAGACTCTATAGAAAGCCATGGTGCAGTTTTTGTCTTGGTTCTCTTTGAACGAACAAGTGCATGCAAATCAAGGATCTGAAGGAATTTGTTGTTAAAGTATGCTATTGCTTCCTCTAAGGGGAGGTGTTTTAGAATAGACCAATTACATGAGTTTAGTTCTTGTTGGAATTTGGCAGGGTCAAAGTTTTTATTGTTTCTAACATTTCTGAGTAAGGGTTGTTGGGAATTAATGGTTTTGTGCTTAATTACATATGTGAGAAGGTGATCGCTTAGACCATTAAGGAGGGTACCAGAGGTGTACAGTAGGGGGTGACTGTTTATGAGTACCCAGTCAAGTATACTTTCGTTTTGGTTGGGTTTACCTATCCTGGTAGGGGTGGATATGATTTGTGTAAATGCATGCAGGTTAATATGGGTGGTTGGGGATTCTGAGGAACAGGTGCCCCAGTCTATGTTAAAGTCTCCAAGTAGTAGGGTATCTTGGGGGGTAGTGACATGATAGCCAGTGCAGGATATCTTCAAATGTAGATATATTGTTACTTGGGGGAATGTACATACAGATGATATTAATGCATTTATTATTTATTAAGTTGCAATTTGGTGGCAAGAATCTCTGAGTTATTAATCTGAGGAGGTTGTATTACATCTATAGTGACATTCAACCCAGATTTATAGAGTACAGCTACCCCACCCCCTTCCTCGAAGCACGATCCAGCCTGTGTATGTTGTACCCAGGTGGTAACACTTCATTGTCTTTAGTGTTAGGTTTTAACCAGGTTTCAGATAACCAGAGAATCTCAGGGGAGTGGACATCCAGAAGTGCATGCAATTAATGTACCTTGTTATTAATGCTTCTAATATTGAGATGACAGACTAGGAGAGAGTTAGTTGGCTTATTAATTGTAGGTTTGTAGCTTAGATTGCAAGTAGAGGGGGTATGTGTATCTGAAGTGAGTGGGCCAGGGTTGGGGTGAATATCACCACCAAGTATTAGGTTGAGTCTATACTTGGTGATGAACTTCAGGAATTTGTTTATTAGTTTGTGGTAGTGTTTGGATCTAGAGCTAATGTGCCTGGGGTTGAGATGTTGATAGACTGAACAAGATGTTGGATAGGATCTGGTACTGTAAGTATGGTTGAAGGTGGAAGGATTTACAGCTGGGGTGATAGTATGGCCTTTTGGGACCTGAAATCCCGTGAGAAACTGGTTTTCATACAAGGTAAGGAGGTATGGTGTGAACAAGACGGGTAGTAAAGAGGAGTATATCATTATCTGTGATTCAGCTAGTGAGTTAAGGAACTGTTTTACCTGGTGATGCAAAACCAGAAGATAGAGTGGTGAGGTAAAGGTACTGGACGGGGTATGGGAGAATGCCAGATGAAAGCTAATAGGTGCTATTAAAATGTAGGTAGTAGAATGGGGGTAGGTGGAATTATCCCAGATGAAAGCAGATAGGATCTAGAAAGTGGGGGAGTGGCTATAGTACTATAAATTTAGAGATACTGTGGGTGGGAGGGAATTGGGGGCAGGGAGGGGAGCAAAGAGAGCCAGAGCATAGCATGGGCGAATGTAGCGGGGCTATTGCAGTTTACAAGGTTTCCTAAGGTATCCTAAAGCTATAAGGTAAGTATTACAGCTCTTAATGTAAGAGTCAATTTACTTCAGTTACAGGGGAAGGAGGCAACCACTCAAGTAGAAACAAAGAGCCCTATGGCTGACCAATATGGTGACCTGCTTAATTACAAAGCACTGTAAGTGAAAGCTTAACAAATGCTTTTTGTGTGTGCAACCTACTCTGTTTAAATGTTGAGAGAAACTGATTGCAGTCCTGTAGACACCGTTTTGTAGGGAACTGTAGAGTTCAACTAGGAAAAGAGAAAAGCAGAGATTCTAGGGTAAGCATGAAGGCAACAACAGGCAGTTATTATATAATAATGCATTCAGAAAGGTTTGGTGGGGGGCTATGGCTGACCAATATGGTGACCTGCTTAATTACAAAGCACTTTAAGTGAAAGCTTAACAAATGCTTTTTGTGTGTGCAACCTACTCTGTTTAAATGTTGAGAGAAAAGGATTGCAGTCCTGTAGACACCGTTTTGTAGGGAACTGTAGAGTTCAACTAGGAAAAGAGAAAAGCAGAGATTCTAGGGTAAGCATGAAGGCAACAATAGACAGTTATTATATAATAATGCATTCAGAAAAGTTTGGTGGGAGGGGGTAAAGTAGCATACTTCAGAATGAACTAATATTTATAGCTAAGAAACCTAAGCAAGAGAGCAATGCAGTAAATAAACACGTGTCAGATTTTAAAGATATACCAGAAAAACTAAATCAATTATTCACAATTGTACAACTGGAAAATTGCCAGTAAAAGCACTTCAGGTATAGCTAGCCCAAGTTATTCAAGTCATAAAAGCACTTCTTCAATGTGTGTGTGCAATTTAAACATTAAAAACACATGCAGCAAGGAGGAGCTCTGATTATACACTTTCTCTAGGTACAGGCTCAGTTTAAACACAAATATTACCACAGAAATTCAGTAAAGTCACTAGCTACTTATAGAGCCTCTGAAAAAATAGAGCACTCTGTGCAGAATCAGAATTTAGCAGCAGGTCATTCAGTTACACAAAAAATAGTAAAAGATCCATACAATGAAGAAATTTACACTTAGTCACACCAGGTCAGCCAAGGGGGAAAGAGAGAGTGAAATCCTAAGCACCTAGATTTGAAAATGGGTCATAGCAAAACTTTCCTGCCACGAAGGCAACTGCGGTTCCTTAGTGAGATCCAAGAAGGGAACTGCAGACGGGGAAGACTGTGCTATATCCATGGACTTCAATGGCAATGAAGGAGGAGAATAAGAAGGGGTCTTTGGAGATGGGTGATCACCTCCCAAGGAAGGATAGTGCCTGAGGTGTGGGATACCTCTGGCCAAGAATGCCTGGTCCACAAAACGCAACACATCATGTTCGGAAAGGCTTCTAGTGGACCTCACAGAGACTGAGGGAGAAACAGGCCTGTTCACAGAAGAGGCAAACTCGGTGCCCATCTCATCAGACTGCACCAAGGACAACGGTGCCAAGTGAGACTAGACTACTGTTGTCTGCACGAAAGAAGTCACTGGTGCCGAGGTCATGGTCTTCACCGAGACCGGAATCGGTGCCGAAGTGGTTGTCGGTGCCGAAGCTGGAACCGACAAAACTGGAGTCAACAATATAGGTGCCGGTTCCGAGGAAGATCTCGGAGCTGACGTGGTCAAAGTCTGCACCGACTGAATGGTCGGTGTCAATAAAGTGGTAATGGTCTGAACCAAGGAGCCCCTCGGTGCCGACATATAGAAGGCTGCAGGAGAAGACAGAGCCAAAATCACTAATGGAGCCAAAGGCCTCAGTGCTGAGGGTCTAGGCACCGAAAGCGCTGGGGCTGACTGAGAGAGCTCCGGAGCCGAAACGTTAGCCTTTTTAGGTTGTGGTTGGTGGGAGTCCCCAGCCAGGGATGAAGGCAAAGATTTAGCCTTAGTAGAAACATCCAGAGTTTTCTTATGAGCTCTAGGAGGGGTTGAGACCTCCGACCCAGAAACAGCCTCTGAAAAGGGAGATTTTAGAAGTCCCTTCAGTAACAGCTTGTTTTTCCTTTCCAACCAGGTTCTATTAGAAAAGTTCTCACAAGTAGTACAGGGTGGGTCAAAAGACAAATGGGAAGCTCCCAAACAATAAACACACAAAGAGTATGCATCAGAAGTAGGCAGTTTGTGTCCACAGTCAGAACACCGCTTAAACCCCGGACTACATTTCTTATCTGCCATGACAGCAAATTAATTAATAGGGAAAGGTACCAGCAATGGTACAAGAGAGTACCCAAAGGTATGAGAGAAAAGGGGAAGGGATTACCAATGATGGTAAAAGAGAATACTTTGCAGTAAAATTGGTAAAGAAAAAGGCAGAAAAACCTGAAGAAATTATTAACGCTAGATGCGATAGGGTAAGAGACAATATAATATGTACTTTCCTGACAGAAAAGTAATCTGTAAAACTATTAAACAACAATTGAAAGTACTTAGCTCAAGAGAAGTAGCTTGACACGACCGAATGGCAATGTGGCAAACGAAATCTGAGGTAACAGGGAGAGGGGGATTGTGGGTAAGAGTTTAGCTCGAGATTTTGAAGCTGATGCGAGCTTGGAAAATGTCCGGCTCTGTTCCAAGCTTGGAACCGATACCCATGCGTAAGGAATGAACGAGGATTAACAATATTAGATCTATATGTTATGCATATATTAAACTACTGGTGCAGACGTGTGTGTTGAACTGTATGTTATGTACTGAGCTTCAAGAATGTAACCACAGTGTACCCTACTGGAAAAGAACACATGTATATAAACTATATTAACAGTAGAAGTTGGAACATACAGAGTTAACTTGCAAAACCTCAAGAAATAAGTTGAAATCGTTTATGATTGTGCTATAAAAGTTAGTTAATGCAAGGAAACAGGATGTCTAGAACTAGAAATGTTTCCTATTGTCTTGAAACAGAAATAATTACAAGGTTTCAAATGTAAACTGTTTTTTATTGCTCTGTGACTTACTAGCAGCCGGACATCTGAGAGATAAGTATTTTTGACACAGAGATGTTGGTTTCTGTTAGCCTGGGAACTGAAGGCAGGTGACAAAGAGTGTTGTCATCCAGCTGACCCAGCAGTAATGGTTTGATATTAATTTGGGAGCTCTCTCAGAGACTGTGCATTTTGTATTTATCTTTGGACCTGGAAACATCCTCTCATCAGCACTTGCCTTGCTAATAGTAAGTAACCAGGGTACAGTAATCTCTCTTAGATTTATATAGAAATACAGTAAAGAACAGTTTAGATGTTTTCTGTATTGATTTGAGACCATCCTGCAATGTTTTAAGATATTTCCTGTGATCCTGAACCCTGTAGTCACTGTGTTGAGTCATTGTGTATTTTCTTGTTCTTTTATTATTTATTATTAAATATAGTTAAACCTTTTTAATTGTGTCTGGTTTGTTTAGAGATATTTAAGCTATTAGAGTACTTGCATATATATTTGGTGACACTGTACAAGCCACTCCTAAATAGCCTTGGTCACACTTACCATTTGGATAATAGTAACATTACACAGTAAGATTGGGCACCCTTTGGTAAGGGCCTTAAAAGTAGTTGATAAGTAGTGGCTGGTGGCAGCTGGTACTACCTGAAAATCCTGATAATCTGTATCAGTGTTATCTATACCTTAGATGTAATTACATGTGTCTGCGGCCTACAGCTGTGTCATTCTAAGCAATATATCTAATTACTGTGTAATTAAACAAGCTGTTCATTTTTATGACGAATGATATATGCAGTCCTCTTGCTCAGGCTGCTTATAGAAGTAATGATGTTAAACTTGTATACCTTGGCATGTATTAATTAAGATTTTATTCAGAAGCATACTGCATACAGTATACTTACACAGTATAGCTGACTTGGTCGAGAGCTTAAATAACTGCAGCTTACTAAAACATATTCTACTGTACTGGATTTGTGATTTTGTTGTCATTTCTTAACTTGTTACCTAGCTTTATATACTCCTCTCTCACTATAATATGTGCATGAAGCATACCTACCCTTGCAAACTGTATTTGTGCAACAATTGCAATGTTATGTTAAATGTGCTTTTTTAATGTTATTGTCTTTGCTGCAAACTAATAATTCTGTTGATACAGATGCGGAGTTAGTTCAAAAGTCACAGTTTTTTTACATGCATCTTGATAACATTGCATATTATTGAGTTATCGGTTTGCTGTTCTGCTAATACTGTATCTACTAAGACAGATGCACTTTGTGAGTCCTAAGCCAGAACAAGGGCTTCATAGGAATGGCAGTGGCATCAGTGGTGTGTTTATTATTTAAACTGTGTATTTCTACCATAAGCTTTGCTTGTGTAACCAAGATTAATGCTTACTGAATTGTATTGCTAGGGTGCAACCTGAATCTATATATACCTTAAAATACGACTTCATTCTGTTAAGTATTATTTCTGCTTGAATACCAGTTTCTTGTACTATGTATCTGTCTTATGTATTCTCTGTACCTTTTACTGTATTACCTCTTTCCTGCTCATAACCTTACTGTTTTGTCTTTTCTAGGCAATTACAGGAATTTTCTCCTTGAAGTCCCCCCCCCCCCCCTCACCTTCCAGGACATAAAGAAAAAGTTGATTTTGACCGCTCACTTGTTACGGGACAGGTCTCACTCTAAAAGAAAAGGAACAACAAGGCTACCATTTCAAGCTTTTCACATAGGTGAATACTGCTGTATACATAATCAGAGATTAGAGCATTTTTTCCTCTAATTCTACGGTGTGCATGACAGGGCTCCCAAACTTGACCCCAATCTAAACTCCGGTCAATATGTGGTTAAAATAAATTCCTCAAAGTCACGACTACATGGTTCTGCCTGCCTATATTTCAGCCTACTAATATTTTACAGTAACTTATTGATCCCAGTTAAATAATTGCTGCAAACTTATTAAAATACCTACCCAACCCTATTAATTAGGTTTAGTGCACAGTCACACCATAAGTGTATCTTTGATAACCCCACTCAATAAAGTTAAATGCTTGATTCCACATACCTTTCCTTAGTCTTCCATTGATAGTTTTCACTCTCAGCCCTGCAGGGGCAAGCAAGCCCACTTCGTTCGCTCCGCTCACTCCGCTCCCCTACCCTGCCCCCAATACATCACAGGCCACTCCTTCTAACCTCCTCATAGGCTCTAACCCCCCCGACTTTTTCACATCCCACACCCAAAACAACTAAAACCCTCCTACATCTCACATCATGCACACTCTTCTATTAATAACATCCCTAACCTTCTTTAACCTACTTACTCTCTACCACCTCACTTCTCACAACACCACACTACATCAACTAACCCCAACAAAAACTACAGCATACATATACCATACTCATCCCAAAACAGATCAACATCACTCTTCAGTCACAGAGACACCATCACTTTCAAGACCAAACTGCATTTTAATATACCTAAAATCAAACAATTATACATCTCATATGCATACTACATACTTAACTACATTTCATCCACAATCCAAACCACAATTTTCACATTATTATGCCAAAGTGGAGATATTCATTCAAACTCTGGACCTTCTCCCACCTAGCATATTAACAACTCTACCTCACTCTCAGTGAAAACACCAAAAGACCTCTGCATCGTGACATTAAACATCCGTAGTATCTGCAAGACAGTAGCAGACGTCCATGCATGGCTTACACAGCATACACCTGATATAGTTGCTCTAACAGAAACCTGTTTCAAACCCCAGATATCTGACTCAGAAATACTTCCCCCTGGATATCAAATATTAAGAAAAGATAGTCTTCATAAGAAAGGGGGAGGCCTGGCATTAATATATCATAACTACTTAAACATAGTACCCCACCCAAAAATCATTCCTACTTTCAATAATATGGAAAGCCTATTAGCATCACTATTTTTCAACAACTATAAACAAATATCCATTGCCACCATTTATATTCCTCCAGGTTCCAATATCCCAACACTGGAAGACTTCCTATCATGGTCTAACCACTACATCTCAAATGAAGCCAACATCCTCGGTGACACTAATATAGATTGGCTTAAATTAACACAAAGCAACTTCACAAACTCCATCAATCTGTTCAAATTTACACAAATTATACAAACCCCAACACACACAACAAACAATCACCTGAATCCACCCTAGACTGGATATTAGTATCCCGCCCACAGTACTACTACAGTCCGAACAGCCTTCCCAACACCCTAAGTGACCACTTACCAGCCCTGATACACAGACTATCAACCTCCATTCCAAGCATTCATTCATATAAATATACCAGAAATCTAGCCAATTTTAGCCAGTCTCACTTTTGCAACCTATTACAAACACTAAACTGGAACCCACTGAAATATCTTCCCTTAGACGAAGCAGTACATTTACCCTTAACTCCACAGCCCCCATAAGAAAAAAGAGTTTTAAACATAACCATGCTCCTTGGCTATCTAAATCAACCAAACAACTACTGATTAATAGAGATGGAGCATGGCACAAATGGAGAAAAGATAGGACCCCACCCAATGAAACCGTCTTCAAAATACTTAGAAACAAAGCAAAACAGGCCGTTAATCTGGATAAAAAGACTTACTTCTCTCAACAAATAAACACCCACAATAATAATCCCAGACTTTTCTGGAAATCTTTCAACTCATTACTAAATCTTGGCAGCACTCAAAACCCATCTCCATTTCCAGACAAAAGCCCAATTGAAATCAGTGAAATATTTAATAAAAACTTTATTGATATTATCCTTACATTAGTAAAAGCAGGCAATACCCCAACCCCCATTAACCTATCCATCATACCTCAATGCAATATCAGCTCCATACCATCTTTTAACTTCCAACCTGTAGCAACCTCTCAAATACAAACATTACTTGGCAAATTGAAAGCAGGCTCCTTATCCGCTGATAATCTCCCCCAGAATAGCTCAAAATTAGTGCTAAGGCAATATGTTTCCCAGTAAGTATCCTTATAAACTGATCACTTGCAGAACACACAGTCCCCCAGCTCTGGAAAAAAAGTCAATAATCACCCCACTTCATAAAGGTAGAAACCCTCATTACCTATCTAATTTTAGACCCATTTCCATACTGTCCCCTTTATCAAACATAATGGAAAAATGCATCCACAAACAACTGGTTGAATATCTAACCAGCAACAACCTACTATTCCCTTCACAACATGGTTTTCAACCATTCCACATTACCATTATTGCCCTAGTCTCCTTCACAAATTACATCTATAATGCCGTAGATAGTAACCTACTTACATCAGTCCTTTTACTGGATCTCTCAAAAGCATTTAACACAGTCTCCCACATCAAAACTATCCAGCAACTCCACTCACTAGGATGCTCTGATGCCACCCTAACCTGGTTCACTAGGTACTTGGAAAACAGACAGCAATCTGTAAAATGGCTGAATAACCTCTCTAGCTTTCTCCCAAATAACATAGGAGTATGCCAGGGGTCAGTCTTGGGACCTCTACTATTCAACATTTTTATAAATGACCTAAATAAAGTTCCCTCTGACTGTACTACCATACAATATGCAGACGATTCAACCATAAACTGTACCTCCAATAACTTCTCTGACCTCCAATAGTTAACACAAAAGGACTTTACATCCATAGAACTCTGGCTAAACCAATCATAGCTATTACTTAACCCTAATAAATCAAAACTACTCATCTTTGCATCTAAACCTGTTCCCACAGACTTTACTATATTCTCCATAAACAAAACCCCTATAAAGTTAGTAAATCAGGCCAAACTGCTAGGAATTACTATTGACAGCAAACTTAGCTTTGACTTGCATTTTAATAACACAATAAAAAGACTCACTTCAAATTAGGCAAACTTTACAGAAACAAACAATACTTAGACAAATTCATCCAAATAAAACTTTCAAAAAGTCCTCTCCTTCCAGCGTTACTATATGGGTCTCCTAACTTCACCAATCTCCACAACTCTTTGCAACACAAACTACAGTCCTGTTATTATAAGACTGCAAAATTTGCATCAGCCCAACCAAATCGCACCCACCATTGCCAGGCCACTAAAGAAATAAACTGGCTAGAACCTGCACATTACCTACATTACACACAACTTATCTTTTCCCATAAACTCCTTTATAAACCCGAGTGTTGCCCTTCTCTGAAAAATATCATTGAACTTTACGACCTATCCAAAATTCTACGCTCTAACTACAAACGCCTACTTAAAGTAGCAAAACCTAGTAAAAGAGCAGGTAGCTGCCTGTATTCCCATTCCATAACTAAGCTGTGGAACACCCTCCCATCATCAGTTACAGAATTAGACAACATAATCTCCTTTAAAAGAAAACTAAAACAACATCTCATTGATAACCCCAGCTGCACATGCAACACATATCCGCAGCCTCCTTAATCTAGCAAAACTGTTTCACATAGCAAACATACTTAGGTATGTGTTATGTTGTTACACCATACGAGTTACTCCTAATCTTTAGTATCAGCCCACACATCAAAACAACCATCTTAACACATTTTCTCTTCTCTGCCACTTTCTAATTTTAATACTACCGTTAAATATATGCCTCCTATAATCTACTTATTCGTACTAGCTAGCTATAAGAAGTGACAAACTTCATGACACCCATGAAGACGGGAACTGAAAGTTCAACTGCTGAATCCTACACTATGGCACTGTACGAGCACATCCACTCGTGCATGAATCATGCCATCCCAAATAGAACCAAGATGCTCTCCTCCAAAAAAAGGAAGCCAATCTCGTGGTCCCCTGCCATAAATAAACTTTACAACAAAAGAAAGAAACTGTTGCAGAAAAGAGGAAAATCCAAGGATGCAAAAAACTCCCTTACTGGCCTCAGTAAGAAGCTGAGATCCTTCATAAAATCCTCCAAAGCCAGTTATGAAAATAAAATTGCCAAAGATTCCAAAGACAATCACAAGGCATTCTATAGCTATGTCAAGAATCTAAATGGCAATGCTCATATCTGCTCTGAGCTACAACAGAATGGCATTAAATATACTGATCCCAAGGATACTGCCAATATCCTTGCAGATCGATTCAATGCCAAATTCACCACTCTCTCACCCCCTAAAGGGCCCATCTCAATACTGAAAGATTGCCAAATTCTGGTAATAACTGCCACACAGGTAAACAACACACTTTCCAAAGCTAAGAATACAGCATCCATGGGACCAGATGACATCCTGGGCTGTGTACTACATGAACTGCAAAATTAACTGGCACCTCACCTAAGTGTCATATTTAATCATAGCCTCACCTCAGGCTTCATACCCACTGAATGGCTCACAGCTACAGCTATCCCACTCCACAAGGGGGGGATCTACCTTGGATCCTGGGAACTACTGCCCCATCAGTCTGATGAGCCTGATCTGCAAGGCCATGGAACGTATTATCATGGCGCTTATAAGCAAAGACATTGGCAACCTTCAAACACTGGTCCCCACCCAGTTTGGGTTCATGAAGGGCCGATCTTGTCTCCTGAACCTGATTGACTTCTTAGAATCAGTCTCCAGAGCTGTGGACGAGGGTTAGGCGGTCCACACAACCTATCTGGACCTTGCCAAGGCCTTCGATACCATCCCCTACTCTGGAATCATAGATAAACTTACTAAACTGAGCATTAATCCCTATGTCGATGGGTTGCCAACTGGCTTACTGACAGAACCCACACTGTAAATGTAGCTGACTCCAAATCCAGCTCCAGACAAGTGACAAGTGGAGTACCTCAGGGTTCAGTTCTGGGACCGCTCTTGTTTGGCATCTACTACAACACTAAGGGGCTCTGGCTAACAAATTTCACAGATGACTGCAAACTGGAAGCCATTACTGAATCCCAAAATGATGTGGATATTCCACAAAAGGGCCTTAGAGAAACAGATGCTTGGTGCCAGAGCCATGGGCTCAAGCTCAATGCCAAGAAATGTATAGTTATCCCCTTTGGGAAAAAACATGTACCCATGAATTACCACATAGGTGGCAGTACACTAAACACCGAAAGTGTGGTAAGAGACTTAGGGACACAGGTGGACAGTGGTCTCACTGTCAATAACCACATTGCCACAACAGTCAGAAAATCCTTCTATGTGGCACACCTCATCACTAAGGGCTTTTCATCCGGAAAAAAGAGGTCATTGTCCCACTGTACTCTTCCCTCATTAGACCCATTATAGAATACAATGCCCCATTTGGTATGTACCTCTCAAGACATCTGCAACAACTGGAAAGGCCGCAGAAATACCTCACTAAAAGGATCACAGGCCTAAAGCAGATGCCCTATGCTGACTGTCTAAAAAAACTCCAGCTATACTCTGTCGCATATCGTCTACTCAGAGGCGATCTCTGCTTAACATACAAGGCCATGTCAAACCCAGAGCTGTTGGACATGCTACACTTAAAGAAATCCCAATACCTCAGAGCCACATGCTCCAGGGATCTAAACCTTGTCATCACAATGAACAAAACATGCTGGAGGGATAGGTGCCTGACCTAGAGACTCCCCAGACTCTGGAATAGACTGCTCATACATGTCAAGCAGAGCACCTCTTTGGCCCTCTTCAAAAGGAACCTTGACGATTGGATGGAAGATAGGAAATTCACCCCGGGGATCACGTCAGTCACCCTGCTAGACAGGGATCCAGGGAAGTAAATACTGTGGGAAGAAATAGCCAGGGAATTGTTATGGCTAGGCTTGTATAGGCCCTAGGGCTGATAGCCTAGTACCAATCCATGAACCTATGAACCTAACTATATCTGTCTTACCTTTAAGTTTAACTCTCTAATTTTACCTTTCCCTTTTCCTACTCCCACCACCCCAAAAAAAAAAATTGAGCTGTATTGTTAAACATTTCTAACTGTATGATTTTCCTACATGGTAATGTTCCATTTTTATTGTATTGTGCCTTTTTTACAACATATTTGCTGTTTAGATAGTTTTCTTTATTATTTCATTTGCTTTATAATTATAATTTTGTCTCCTTACAAATTTATGTAATGATTTTCAAGTAATTTGGAGATTTTCTCCCTGGGCCTCCACTGAAAATGGGTTTCAAGCCCAGTGCACTTTCCCGGTGAACAAATGTCAATAAATAAATAAGTGTGTGTGTGTGTGTGTGTGTGTGTGTGTGTGTGTGTGTGTGTGTGTGTGTGTGTGTGTGTCAGCTACTTGGGCAGGGATACAAAGCACTGGTTGGACAGAGAGGGCATTGAAGGTTTTGGCTTGGCCACTCAGCTGAGATCTCAACCCTATAGCTGTGCCAGTGGGGAGTCTTATTGGGGATCTGGAGAAAGAGAGAGAAACCAGCCCCACACTGACTGTGATGTATGTGTGCTCTTAAGGGAAATTGTACTTTACAGATGTGTACTTGTCATCCTCCCAATGTGTACATCCCTCATGGGGGCTAGTGGTGAGGATTGAGGATCCTTGATTATTGGGCCAGTGCAGTGGTGTCACAACAGCAATAAAGTTCTGATGATTTTTAGTCACCTTGGTTGTTTTTTTCGTTCCCTCCATGAGGGCTTGGCCAACATGTAGCCACAGTGGCAGTGTGGGAGGGAGTGAAAGCTTTTGGAAGCTGGCTGTCTGGTTGCTGTATTCTTGGGAGGATACACCCATAGGCTACTGCAGCAGTCAGAATGATGAATATCTAATTTAATAAATTATTTTTTACTGTGTACATAATGTCATGAATGTATTCTGTTTACCCCAGGCTGAGATTGAAATAGGTCCAATAGGATAAGTGCTCTACCCCATTTAACAAATTAAAAATAAATAAAATAAACACAGTAGAGTTGCATTATGTCCTACTTACCTATAACAGTAGATTTTTGAATTCCTCACTGCCTCAGTAACATTTTAGTTTATTTGCCAAGATAACCCAGCACTGCCAGCTTACAAAGGCTCAAACTCCCCTCCATCTCTGTTCCTGTGATAGTTGACTGGATGAGCATATCCTGAGAGGAAAGCCTTCACCTGTCAAAGGAAGTGAGTGTTCAGGCTTTTTCACTACCGCAAAGAAGGAGAGGAAAGTACCTGAAGCCAGAAACTTCTAGCAAGAGTAAATTTACAGCCAGAAACAATACCATATAAAAACCAAATCCAGCAACAACTGAATAAAAGAGGTTGAAACCAATCTCAGCCGGGCATAGTCTAGAGGATGGGAGGTGGCTACTGCCACTGAGACAGTGAGGAATTCATCTGTTACAAACAAACAGGACTTACACAACTGCACTATGTTCCTCATTCCCACTGCTTCAGTGGCATTTTGGGTAGATTCCCAAAGCTTACCCTACCTGAGAGGTGGATGGATAGTGATCCAGGAGCCCCTGGAGGGTGGTGTTAGCAAAGCTTGATCTGGACCTTGAAAAGGAATCCAGTTTGTAGTTCTTTGTGAAGTTATGAAAAGAGGACCAGGATGCTGCCTCTAGAATGCTTCTACAGTTTACTCCTTTCCAATATGCCATTGAAGAGTATAAGGCCTTTGTCGAGTAAGCCTTAGCTTTGCCTAGAAGAGATTTACCATGGTGTGAGTAAGAGAAAACAAAAGACAAGGACAACCATTGCACAATAGTTTACTTAGAGACATGATGACCTTTCTTTTCACTTGTATTAAAGAAAAAAGTAGTTATGTACCTACCATAACATTCCATGTTATTTGTCCTTCATCTCGCCTTCCTTCATGCTGGATGGGTTCAGAGCTGATCCTCGGCTCTGAATCGGGCACTTATTATAGCTCTAGAGCTCTTTACTGGCTTGAGGCTACCCCTTATCCCAGAATGCCCAGTGTCAGCTACCCAGATCTCATTTGAGATAGCTCACACTAGACATAATTATAGAAGATAATTCATTAATAAACCTGGATATATAGTTAATTGTCATGGTTTGGTTGGAAAGCAACTAATAACAAAACAAATTAGCCAGTGAAACCATTGAGAAACTCCTCTCAATCCTCAAGGAAGGGGGAAAGAGGGAGGGATGCAAGAAGGAAGGCGAGATGAAGGACAACTAACATGGAACTTTATGGTAGGTACATAACTTCTTTATGTTAAGTTGTCCAATCACGCCTTCATTTTTGCTGGATGGGACAGCGTCCCTAGCACCTCAATCCTGCGTGGCTCATTGGAACAGACTATTCAGAACCGTGAAATCAAAGGAAGCCCTGCCCTGGGAGACCATATCTACTTTGTAATGAGAAATGAATGTATGAGAATCTGCCCAAGTAGCTGCTGCACAAATTGAATCTATGGGCAATCTAGACTGAAACGCTACCAAAGTAGCTACTGACATGGTTGAATGACCTTTGGGTTTTGTTGGAAGATCTTTTTGTCGCAAATGGTAGGTATGGGCTATGGTGTCTGATAATCATTTTGACAATGTTACTTTAGAAACTGGAAGGCTTTGTTTGTTGTTAGCAAATGAAAGGAACAACTGATTGATTTTCTCATCTTTTTAGTTCTATGGAGATAGAAACGCAGTTGTCTATGCACATCCAGTTGGTGTAATCTCTATTCTGCCTTGTTGGAATGATTAGGGAAAAGACAGGAAGGTCAATGGATTGATTCAAATTGTGTTCTGAACAAACTTTAGGTAGAAAAGATGGGTTGGTTCTCAGAGAAACTGTCTTTGTGAAAAACTAGGTATGGATGGCGAACACATAGTGCATGAAGTTCTGAAATACGTCTGGCAGAAGTAATAGCAACTAAGAAATGAGTTTTCCAAGAGAGAAATTTCAAGGAACATGATGCTGCTGGTTCAAAGGGTGGCAGCATCAAGGAGGCCAGAACCAAACTGAGATCCCAAGGTGGAAGGGGCTCTTTCATTGGGCGTCTAAGTAGAGATGTACCTCTCATGAAGGCCTTACAGAGTTTGTGAGACATTATGCTGGAGTTAGAAACTCCGACATGAAAATTTGAAATGGCAGCTAGTTGTACTCTGATGGCAGCAGCTGCTGTACCAGAATGAAACATTCCTGGATTTTTCCCAGTAAGAGAATCTTTTCTATTTGCTAGCATAAACTTTCCTTGTATTTGTCTTATGGGAGGAAACAATAATATCACGCACTGCTGGGGAAATATTGGGGAGCCTGGCTAGGAATGGAAGTGGAGTAACCAAGCTGTGAGCTTGAGAGATTGGAGGGATTGGTGCAGCCCGCCTGACTGATGAATCAAGAGGTCCACTACTGGGTCCAGAATCCAAGGCTGGGCTAGAAGGTGGGGGTGAAGGAATGGAAACCAAATCTGTCAAGGCCAATAGTGGGCAATAAGGATCATTTTGCAACCCAATGATTTTGCTTTCTGAATGACTTTTGGAATTAGGGGAAAGGGGGGAAATGCATACAGGAGTCCCTGAGGCCAATCGTGGACTAGAGCATCCCTGGGTGTCTGACCTGGAGGAGGAACAAGGGAGAAGAAGCTGCTGCATTTGTTGTTGAGGGGAGAGGCAAAGAGATCGCAGCAAGGCTGGCCCCATTTGGGGAAAATAAGATCCACAATTTCCTGTTTCAGAGACCACTCATGAGGCATGATGATAGCCCTGCTGAGCCTGTCCGCTATTACGTTGGATGTCCCAGGGATATGCGTTGCTGTCAGAAAACATTGGGAAGAAATCACCCATTGCCACAGTCTGAGGGCCTCTCGGCACAAGGGGTAAGACCTGTTTCCACCCTGTTTGTTGATGTACCAAACCACTGACATATTGTCTGTCTGTATTGCAATAGTCCTGGCAGGGAGAGAGTCTTGAAGAGCTTGCAACGCTAGGAGCACCACTCTCATCTCCAGGACGCTGATGTGTAAGTGGCACTCGTGAGGTTGCCAAGTGTCTTGGACAGTCTTCCCTAGATAATGCCCCCCCACCCTATCAGGGAAGCGTCCGTGGTCAGTGTGGTGACCGAATGTGGTTCCATGAAAGGTCTGCTCTGAGTAACTAGTGGGGAGACCATCCACCAGGAAAGGTGTCTTTTGCAAGATTCCGTAATTAGCATCATGTGAGACATGGGTAATTCCTAGAAAGACCATTGTGTGAAAAGAAGCCACTGAAGGATTCTCATGTGAAAGCGTGCTAAGGGAACTAGAAGAATGGTTGCTGCTATGGACCCTAGAGCTTGAAGAACATATTTGACTTGAATTCTTTTGCTCCTCAGGAGAAGTGACACCTGTTTTTGAATAATAGAAACTCTTTCCTGAGGCAATTTTACAATCATTGTTCTTGTGTTTAGCTCTGCTCCTATCTATGTATTAGATTGACAGGGCAACAAGACAGATTTTTTGAAGTTTATTGTGATGCCTAGTTGAGTAAAGGATGTGATGGTATAATCTTGTGCCTCTATAAGTTGTTGCCTGGTGGTAGCAGTGAGGAGCCAGTCGTCCAGATAAGGAAACACCTGGAATCCTAGATGTCTCAGGTGAGCCGTGACTACTGCCATGCATTTGGTGAACACCCTGGGGGCTGTGGTGAGACCAAAGGGCAGAGCTCTGAACTGGTAATGACTGGCCCCTAGCCAGAAGTGTAGAAATCTCCTGAACCGTCTGTCCATTTTTATATAATACGTCCTGAAGATCTATGAAGCACAGCTCATTGTCCTGACACAGAAAGGGGAGAATGGACTGCAGTGCTACCATCAGAATTTTTCTTTTTGTACAGATTTGTTTAACCTGCTAAGATCCAGAATTGGTCTCCAGTCCCCTGTCTTTTTGGGCACTAAAAAGAATCTTGACTAAGTTCCGGATCCTACTTGATCTGTGGGGACTTCCTGGATGGCTCTTTTTTCTAGCAGTCTTGAAACTTCTGTGACAGCCTGATCCCTTAAATTGGGTGGAACATCTGGGATGGATTTTTTTGAAACAAAAGGGGGTTGATGAAAGGGAATCTTGTAACCTCTGGATATAATGGCTAGTACCCATTTGTCTTTTGTAATATTTTGCCATGCAATTAGGTACAATGAAAGCTTCCCCCAACTGCCTCCAGAGTTGAGCAGTCAGGCATCCCTTCAGGGATGTTGATAGGGTTTGGAAGAGAACGTATCTCTGTCACCCTGATTTTGTGGACCCCCTCTGCCACGAGAGCGGCGTCTGACATTGTTGTTATTTCCCCCTCTGCCCCTGGGGGAAAATTCACCACATGCATCAGGCAAGGGTCCCTGGGACTTTTGAAACCACATCTTACCACCCTTCTGACACTTTGGGTATGGTCTGGTAGGAGTGGAAAAACGGACTCTGACATCAGAGAGCATCTTGCCTTCCTGCTGGCACCTGGTAAGCATGTCTTTCACCTGAGGCCCAAAGAGAGAGGGACCATCAAAGGGGGTATTGGTGAAAGATGCTCTGAAATGTTCCGCAAACTGACACAGCCGTAGCCAAGAATGTCTCCTAAGAGCCACTCTTGTTCCTGCAGCTCTACTCGCTCCATCGGCTGCATATGAAATAAGCCTCATGGAGGAGTTGACTATTGAATTAAGAGTCACCAGCTGGGTAGCTACCATGGCTGAAGCTTCCTCAGCTGTGGGATCTTGTAGGGTATCTCCAAGCTCTTTTAGGAGATCTCTCTGAAGCCTAGTAAAATGGGAAAGATAGTTCAGGGACCTAAGGGAGAAGGTCGCTGATGAAAAAAAGAAGTTATTTACTCACCATAATGTTCCATGTTGGTAGTCCATCTCACCCTTCATTTTTACGTATGGGTTCAGAGCCGATCCTTGGCTCTGACTCGGCCGATTTATAAGCTCGAAGACTTCTGGTTGGCTCGTGGCTAAGCAAGTATCCCATAGTGCACCAGTACAGACCCCAGATCTTGTTTGCTGCTCACTAGAAGAAATAACCATAACAGACAAACCAATACTAAAGGGTCTCCAACCAAAGATAACCAAAAAATTAGTACCTCCAGATTCTTCCAGGATGGGGGCAGGAGGGCGGGTTGGTAAAAATGAAGGGTGAGATGGACTACCAACATAGAACGTTATGGCGAGTACATAACTTCTTTATGTTGTGTAGTCCAATCTCACCTTCATTTTTACATATGGGACAGCGTCCCTAGCGCCTTATTCTTGGGTGGCTCACTGGAAAATACTCCTGAGCACCATGGAGCCAAAGGATGCTCTAGCCCTGGAAGCTAAATCCAATTTGTAATGTGAAATAAAAGTGTGAGGGGTAGCCCAAGTAGCTGCTGCACAAATATTATCAAGTGGGACCCTTGCTTGAAAGGCTGCAGAGGTAGACAGAGACCTGGTAGAATGAGCCTTGATCTTGAAGGGTAAAGGTCTGCCCTCCGAATTGTAGACAAATGCTATGCAACTGGAAATCCAATTAGATAGTGTCACTTTAGAAACTGGTAAGCCCAATCTGGATTCAGAAAAAGAAATTAATAATTGATCTGATTTCCTAAACTCCTTGGTCCGATGCAAATAAAAATGCAGCTGTCTATGAATGTCTAGCTGATGAAACCGATATTCAGCTGCATTACAGTGATTAGGGAAGAAAACTGGGAGTTCAATGGATTGATTTAAGGTGGCGTGAGAACAAACTTTGGAGACAAAGGAGGGATTAGTACGCAGTAAGACCCTGTCTTTATGAAAGATCAAATAAGGTGCCTTAACAGATAAGGCTTGTAACTCCCATAGCCGTCTAGCTGATGTGATAGCCACTAAAAACAAAGTCTTCCAAGACAAAAATTTTAATGAGGATGATTGAGAAGGTTCAAACGGGGAAGATGTCAGTTTGGACAACACAAAATTTAAATCCCAAGAAGCCACAGGTTCTTGGAGACGTAGCCTCAACAGAGTGGCTCCTTTCAAAAAGGTCTTGCATAGCTTATGAGACATTAAGTTGATGTCTGGAAATCCTAAATGGAAATGAGAAATAGCCGCCAATTGAACTCTGACAGATCCTTGCTGAAAAAGCTCGGAGAGAAATTCCAAAATTACAGGGATAGAAGCAGTGTAGGGATCTACATTCATTTTGTGTGCCCAAATAAAAAATATTTTCCATTTACTGCCATATAGTCTCCTAGTTGAAAGTTTAGGGGAGGACATAAGGATATGTGACACTGAGGAAGATACATTGTGAAGCCTGATTAAGGATGGAACTGGAGCAGCCATGCTGTCAATTTGAGGGTGTGGATTGAGGGATGTAGAGAACCTGACATGTGAGTCAAAAGATCTGGAGCTGGGTCCAGAATCCAAGAGAAGAGACTCGAGGAAGGGGAACCAAACCTGACAAGGCCAGTAAGGAGCAATGAGGATTAACTTGCATCCCAGCCATCTGGCTTTCTGAATCACTTTGGAAATGGAGGAAAAGCATACAGAAGACCCAGGGGCCAATCGTGAGATAGAGCGTCTCTGGGTGTCTCCCCCGGAAGGGGAATGAGGGAAAAAGAGCTGCTGCATTTGGCATTGACTGGACTGGCAAAAAGGTCGCAGCAAGGCTATCCCCATTTGTGGAAAATCTGTTCTGCTGTTTCGTGTTTCAGAGACCACTCATGAGGCAGTAGGATCGCCTGGCTGAGCTTGTCGGCTATCACGTTGGTCGCCCCTGGAATGTGCGTTGCTACCAGAAAGTGCTGGGAAGAAATCGCCCATTCCCAAACTTGCATGGCCTCTCGATAGAGTGGGTAAGATCTGGTACTGCCCTGTTTGTTGATATACCAAACTACTGACATGTCTGTTTGTATCGCAATAGTCCCTAGAGGAAGAAGGTCTTGAAGTGCTTGCAACACCAGGAGCACCACCCTCATCTCCAGAACATTGATATGTAGGTGAGCCTCGTGTTATTGCCATGTGCCTTGGACAGTTCTGCCGAGATAATGCCCCCCCCACCCGATCTAGGAGGCATCTGTGGTCACAGTGGCAATGGGTTGGGCAGGAACAAAGGAGGCGCCTGTCATGAACTGATTGGGTGCTATCCACCAAAGGAGGTCCTCCTTGCATGATTCCGTCAGCAGAATAGGGTGATTCAGCGGAAGATATTGGAAGGACCATTGGGAAAACAGAAGCCACTGGAGAACTCTCATGTGCAACCTGGCTAACGGTACTAATAGGATGGTGGATGCCATAGTCCCGAGGAGATGAAGAACCCACTTTGCTTTGACCTTCCGCAACGGGAGAAAGCACTGAATTTGAATGATTAAATTTTGTGCCCTTTCAGCAGGGAGATGAGCTGTCATGTTCACTATGTCTACCTCTGTGCCTATAAAAATCACAGATTGAGAGGGCAATAATGCAGATTTTTCCCAATTTATGGAGATCCCTAATTGAGCACAAAGTTGAATAGTGGCATTCCTGTTTTGGAGACATAGATGTCTGGTGGGGGCGGTCAGGAGCCAGTCGTCTAAGTACGGAAACACCTGGAATCCCTGACATCTCAGGTGAGCTGTCACTACTGCCATGCATTTGGTGAATACCCTGGGGGCTGTGGTGAGACCAAAGGGCAGAGCACGAAACTGATAGTGACTGGCTCCCAGCCAGAGGCATAGATGGCTCCTGGATGCCTTGTCCATTTTTATATGGTAGTAGGGAACCTGGAGATCTATTGAGCACATCCAATAGTCTTTCCCTAACAATGGGAGTATCGACTGCAGTGTTACCATACGAAACTTATCCTTCCTCACGGATTCGTTTAATCTGCTGAGGTCCAATATTGGCCTCCAGTCTCCTGTTCATTTTGGGACTAAAAAGAACCTGGAGTAAGTTCCGGATCCTATCTGGTCTGCTGGGACGATTGGATGACTCTTTTTAATAGCAACTTGTTGATCTCCACAGTTGCCTGATCCCTGAGACTGGGTGGTACATCTGGGATCTTCTTGGGAACAAATGGTGGAAGGGAAAAGGGTATGCTATAGTCTCTGGTAACAACTCTTTGTACCCACTTGTCTTGGGTTATACTTAGCCAGGCTTCTGGATACAAAGAATTGTGACCCCCGACCGGCC
Source organism: Protopterus annectens (assembly GCF_019279795.1). Taxonomy (NCBI): domain Eukaryota; kingdom Metazoa; phylum Chordata; order Ceratodontiformes; family Protopteridae; genus Protopterus; species Protopterus annectens. The sequence continues at coordinate 2,419,085 of NC_056727.1, read as the reverse complement.
CCAGAGAAATGCAGTCGGGCCTCATATCAGGAACGCTGATAAGGCTGTCCCCGAAAGGAATCACAACCTTGTTGGTATTGTGGACCGCCCCTGCTTCTAGGGTGATGTCTCCCATTTCCTCCTCCTCCTCTGCCTCTGAAGGAGAGTTCACCCTGTGTGTCCAGAAAGACCCTCTGGGACTTCTTGAACCACATTTTACTGCCCCTTTGACCTTTAGGGTATGGTCTAGAGGGAACAGTAAAACGTAATCCCACGGCAGAGAGCGTCTTTCCTTCTTGCTCACACCGAGTGAGTGTGTCCTTCACCTTAGATCCAAACAATGAGGAACCATCAAAAGGGGCATTGGTGAAAGTGGACTTGAATGGTTCTGCAAACTTACACAAGCGCATCCAGGAGTGACGCCTTACGGCAACTTCTGAACCTGCTGCTCTACTCGCTCCATCAGCCGCATAAGAAATAAGCCGCAAGGAGGAGTTAATTATAGAATTTAGAGTGGTCAACTGAGCAGAAATCTTGTCAGGGACTCCTTCAGTACATGTACCCTGTATAGAATCTCCCAACTCCTTAAGGAGATCCATCTGCAATCTCATGAAGTGAGTGAGATAGTTCAACGATCAAAGAATAAAAGCCGCTGAACTGAAGACACGCTTCCCATACCTGTCCATCTGTCTAAACTCCTTATTCGGCGGATGGACAGAAGAAGAAGTCTCAGCAGGCTCCTTCTTAGTGGCCACCGCCACCACCATGGCATCTACGGGGACACCTTTGGACAAAAATTCTTTCTCTGGAGGGGCAGAAAGAAACTTGTTGTTCTCCTAGGGGATGGCTCCATGGCATTGGGAGTATCCCACACCTTTCAACTAACTAAATCCATCAGTTAGTCAAAAGGTGGAGACAACCAAGAGGCACAAGGTTGAGACCCGAAAGCCTTCAGGTACACCGACTCCTCATCAGAAGGGTTAACAGTGGGCCAGCCACACCTCTGCTTAAGGATCTCTAGGATGTCCACGAAGGAGACATCATCAGAGGACGACTTTGGGGACTCTTCTGACTCCTCGAGGTCAGTGTCAGATGTCAAAGACTCATCCTGGGAGTCAACATGCTTCCTCTTGCATGTCTTCTTCCTGGGAGGCTCCTCAGAAGGGCATTCTGGGGAGGTCAAGGAAGAGTGGGGGGCCACCAGCCAGTGGCTCCTGAGGCTGAGGGTCTCTGCTGTCTCTGGAGAGAGTAGGGGCTGAGACTGAAGTGGGTGTCCTAGGGGGGAGAGTGCTGTTACCTTTGGTGGCAACTGGTGACTTGGACAGTACGCTCCTCATCATCTCGAATGTCAATCTCTCTGGCTCCAAGGACCTCTCCCACTCTGAAGAGACTGAGGATGCCATCGGTGCCAGAGTTATTGGCTCCGATATAGATGGAGGGTCCAAGCTCACCCTAGCTGAAGCGTCGAGAGGGAGACTCAGAACTGAAGAAGACCGATTCCAACCTTGTCTGTCGGCGCCGACTGGAGAGCTTTGGCCCCTGGACACAATGGACCACACTGAAAGTGTCAGAGCAGAGCTTGACTCCGAAGCAACCACAAGTGGAGCTGGAGCCGAGGGTTCCACCAATGGCACCAAGCCCTCCGACTCCGACAAAGCAGCTTGGATCGGAGGAGGAATAACAATCGAGGGTATAACAGGTTTCATAGGCTCTGGAACAGACTGGATTGGAGCTGACAATAATTTAGATAGAGCAGACGACTTCAACAGTCTCAGGACTACCCTCTCCACATCTTCATCCGAAAGGCTCCTGGAAGACCTGGAGGACACAGTTGGGGATCTTGATCTTGGTGGAATAGCAGGTTCCATAAATTCAGTGGTTGGCTACGACAAACTAGGATCCGACCCCGTTACCACAATGTTGCTCTCAGTCGGCGCCGAAGGCAGTGGAGCCGATGAGGCCGATTCTGCCACTTTAGGAGGCAGCTCTGAGACACCAGCCGGTGCCAGAGAAGGTCTTTTTGAAGACTTAGACTTAGCAGATTTAGTGGACTTGGAAGAAGAGGAAGAGCTAGACAAGGCTTCCTCAAAGGAAGGCTTTAAAAGACCCTTTAGAATGAGCTTGTTCCTTCTCTCCTGTAACACTCTAGGGGAGAAGGCATGACAAAACAAGCAAGTCTCTTGCAAATGGATGGCCCCTAAGCAACAAACACATAGACCATGACCATCCATCAATGACATTTTTTGAGAGCACTTCATGCATTTCTTGAAGCTTGTGCTCCTTAACCTCTTTAGACATTCACACAGATGAAAGAAGAAGAAAAGAGAAGTGAAAGGGGAGGACTAGGTCCTCTAACGTAAATGGGCCTAGCCATGAAGGAGGAAGAATACCACGAGGAATAGGTCCTCTAACTAAAACGGCCTAGTCCAGAAAAGAAAGGGACAGCTAGGTCTTCTAACTTAAACAGACCAGCAAAAATTCACACGCACACACAGAAAAACCCTTTTACACAGAAAACCCTGAATCTGCTAAAAGATTAACAGAGGAAGCTGAAACTGGAGTTTCGAATAATGAAGTCCACCACTGTAATAATCAACACCAGCGAATAACCGCCAAAAACAAAACTGCTCTACAAAACTGTAGACTGGAAAAAAACACTAGTGTTATCAAGCTATCCGCACTAATAATAAGTATGAAACTGGTACACAGGATATCACAAAGGACAATAACAGGCCCAAGGCCAACACTTGCACCAAAGGGTGCAAAGGACCTAATTCTCTATGAAATAGTAACCTACACTAACAAATGCCAATGCAACAACAATTGTGCTACACTAAAATATAAACTTTGAACAAGATTTTAAACAATGTAAGCAAGAAAAAGTTAACACTTAGCCAGAGCCAAGAGAAGCACAACCAAACTCATCGATGCAGCAAATGAGATCTAGGGTTTGTACTGGTGAACTACGGGATACCTGCTTAACCACGAGCCAACCAGAAGTCTTTCAGCTTATAAATCGGCTGAGTCAGAGCCAAGGATCGGCTCTGAACCCATACGTAAAAATGAAGGTGAGACTGGACTACACAACATCATCCACTTCTCATATCTGTCCATCGTACGAGAGTCTTTATTCAGTGGATGGACAGATGAGGAGGTTTCACCTAACTCTCTCTTTGTGGCCACTGCTACCACCATGGCATCAACTGGGACACCTTTAGTTAAGAATTGTTTGTCTTGGAGAGCTGTGATGAATTTATTGGGTCTCCTTGGGACAGGTTTCATGGCATCTGGAGCTGACCAAGCCTTTCGAGACACTACAGACATGAGTGGATCAAAAGGCGGAGACACCCAGGAGGTAGAAAGTCGGGAACCATATGCATCCAGGTATACAGCCTCATCCTCACAGGGGGCTAGGGAAATCCAGCTATGCCTCTGCCTGAGAATCTCAAGGATGTCCAAAAAGGAAACATCTTCAGAGGGGGACCTTGGGGACCCCTTCGATTCATCCAGGTCTGTATCTGAGGTGACAGAGTCAGGGGAGTCTTGGTGCTTCCTCTTGCACTTTTTCTTCTGGAAAGCCTGCTCAGAATGCTCTGGGGAGGTTTTGGAAGAAGAGGGTTCACCCAATGGGGTGTCCTGGGGCATAGGTTCCCTACACTTTGGGGCTGGAGGAGGAGCAAAGGTTGTCACAGGCACCGAGGGGGACAGAGCCGATGGAACAGATAGTGGAGCCGTCTGTGGGGACAGCACTCTCCACATGACCTCGAAGGCATCACGGTCTCGACACAAGGAGGGCTCCAGCTCCGAAGAGACTGGAATCCCACCCTGTGCCGAGGGCGACGGCTCCAAGGCCAATGTGGGAGCCGAGCTCAACTGAGCCGATGCTTCGAGAGGGAGAGCAGGGTCGGACAAAGGTCTGATGCCACTTGCCCCCTCGTAGCCGACAAGAGAGCTTCAGTGCCCAGATACCTTGATGGGATGAAGAACCGAAGTAATCGGAGTCAACGTCAGAGCTGAAGAGGATGTCATCGGAGCTGAAGGAACCACTATCCATGTCCATGGACTCCGGCTCCGAACTAAGCATAGTCAGAGTAGGAATCGAAATCAAAGTGGATGGAGGTGAAGCCTGTTGAGGTGGGCTCGAAAGCATTTTAGCAAGGGCCTGTGACTTCAGCAACCTACTGACCATGCTCTCCACATCCTGATCCGATAACCTCGAGGATCAAGAGGAGTGGGAAGATGAACGATGACTGGACTTACTTTGAAGTAAGGGTGATTGTGGCACTGAGCGAATCGGCTCCAATGAAGGAGACCTAGCTCGTTTGTGGCTCTGAGACGGCTCCAAAGTAACAGTTGGAGCCGACGGAGGGGTAGTCTTACATTTGGTTTGTCAAGCTCACATGTCGGTTCCGAACATGGAGCCGACGGCTTGACTGGTTTCAAAGGTTTCACTGGCTGAGATGCTTTAGCCAGAGAATCTTATTTTAACAATCCAAGTAGGATAAGCTTGTTTTTTCTCTCCTGCAGGACCCTTGTACTAAAGATATGACAAATAGCACAAGAGTCCAGTAAACACAACTAGTGTGCCCATCTGTCAGAGACATCTTCTGACAGCATGAGTCACACTTTTTAAAACCAGAGGTTTTAACTTCCTTAGACATTTTACCAAAATACAAACTATAATAGTAAACTAAAATTAATAAAGACTTTAAAGGAGAGCCTCTAACTTAAATGGCTGTCCTTAAGGGGGTTGGGGGAGAACTCTCTAAGTTAAACGAGTTCAGGGAATAACAGAAGGCCTAGCGACTAAGGGGCAATTGCCAACACAGCACAAAAAAAACACAGCAAGGATGAGATAAGGGGGTTTACAATAAAAAAAACTTACAAACTGCTACAAGAGAGAAAATATGTATCAAATTTTAAGCACAATATGTGAGTTTAATAGAGAAAAAAATTATACTAAGCCTGAGCCAGTACTGATCGCAACCTCGCAGCTAAAGTGGCAGACGAGATCTAGGTAGCTGATGCTGGGCATTCTGGGATAAGGGGTAGCCTTGAGCAGGGACGTCGGGAGGCATACGCACTGTACTGATTTCAGTACAACTTATTTAGAAGGGGAGTAGCTTTTTAAATTTTCACATTTTCTTTTTCGCGCTGTACTAGTGCACGATGACGTCAGCTCATCAGGGCAGCCAGTCGGAATGGAGCTCACCGCGCATGTCAGTTCAAATGCATTTTCAAGCGGGAGGATGCAAGCGTTATGTTGGATATACACGAGCGGGAGGATTCAAGTGTTATGTTGGTCGAAGCGGGAGGATTTGTTGGTCTCACTTCAAGGACTTCGGGAGGATTTGTTGGTCTCACTTCAAGGACGTTATTTAGAACCGAGGGGTGGTGAGTAATATGAAGAGAGAGTGTGTGTGTGTGTGTGTGTGTGTTTCTGTGCTTGCATTTGTGTGCATATGGGTACAGCGATTTACACAAGAAAGCATTTGTTTTCTGTGTTCATTAACTTGAAAAAAAGATGCAAGAGGCCCTCTCCCAAAAGCATTACAAGAAATGACCAAATTTGTTAGGAAGTCAACGCCGCCATGATCTTTGAAGTGAGCTATTTTTTGGGGGTTTCTGTGAGAAAAGTAAACATTTTCATCAAATTCCTGGAATTCTCCTTTTGCTTTATAGCACATCCTCATAACATGCGTGACTCATCTCATTTAGGAAATCAAAGGATTAAGTAACAGAACTGGTCATCCTTGTAACATTTCCCAAAAGGTGTACTCTGGAATGTTCCCAAGATTTAATTGATCTTTGACATCTGCTTGCTCTGTACTCATTTGTAATTAAAAATAGACTGCATTCATTTTTTTGTTTATATTATTTTGTAACAACCAGGCCGGTTTGAAGAGGTCCTTTGAGATCAAAGGCACTACCCTCGTTAACAATAAAATAAAATAAATGTACAAATACACAAAACCCTGGTTAATAAAATAAAATAAATGTATAAATACATAGATTAATAAATTTGTATATGAATAAATGAATACATTAATAAGCTAAGACTTTGGATGGCTGGAGTCCTACTGAGGTGTACATTTTCTACAACTTTGACACAAAGTGGAAGGCACTGCTAGGACTCTGTGTTGAAATTTTTATTTATTTTTTTATTTTATTTTACATTTGTTGACCGGGCTGGTCCAGTTGGATATATTTCCTTTTTCAGTAGAGGCCCAGGGAGAAAAGCTCCACATATAACACACACACATGACATGACAGGTAGCACACTCACCTTTGGTGCAGAATGCTGTGGGTTCTATTCTCACACCAGGCAGATGGATTCATCACACCGCAAGGAGCACACAAGGGTCTCTGCTATTTCAGGCTTCGTTTTTTTTCCCTCTAAGGTGGTTATTGCATGTAACCTGCCATAGACTTAAGAATTAAATTCTTGGATATTGTCGTTGTATGGCAAGACTGCTTGCTTTTCAGACAAATACCATGAAATGTATATTTTTATTTACCCTTTGTTGACTCGGCTAGTCCCACTAGGCTAGTGGCATCTTTTCAGTGGAGAACCTAGGTGGTATTTATACAGCAACGGGAAATTTGGCCAGGGCATCGGGGAACTTCCTGTACACTTTTAGATAGGTGCAGACTGCAGTGGGATATTTTTCTGCCACCTGAGCTACCTGCAACTTAAGCAGTTGGGATCTCAGTTTAATGTCTTATCCAAGAGATGGCACACTTAGGAGCGCAGCACCCTTCTAATGCTGTACTGTGGTGTGAAGAATCCATCTGCCTGGTGTGGGAATAGAACCCACAGCATTCTGCACCAAAGGTAGGTGTGTGTGTGTGTGTGTGTGTGTGTGTGTGTGTGTGTGTGTGTGTGTGTGTGTGTGTGTGTGTGTGTGTGTGTGTGTGTGTGTGTGTAAATGCCCCAGGTGATTACTCATGGTGGTGTGGTAGGGAATACCTCAGGCATGAACCCTGTACCTTGTATGCAGGTATTAAAGACCTGAATTCCCTACCCACCACCATTTGTAAAAAAATTGCAGATTTTTGCCTCATATTTGATCTGATCAATATCTGTATCATATCTGTGTTTTTTAAATATTGCAATGCTTGAACTTTGATGGTGCAGTGGTAGCAACGTAGCATTGATGCCTCACAGCTATAGGTTCTTGGGTTTGGTTCTTGGCTGGGGTGCCTTCTTTGTGGGGGGGGTCTGTATCTTCTCCCTGTGTTTGTGTGGGTTTGCTTTTGTGTCCTCCCATGTTACAAAGACATGTCTGCATTATTTTTTCCTGGGCCTCTGCTGAGAATTGTTTTTTTTTTTTGTTCCAAGTCAGACTGTCCTGATTAACAAATTGACAGGCATTTAAATTTCAGACTTCAGGTTTCTGAATGTTTACTTCCTTACATATTTGATGGTGCAGTGGCAGTATTGTTGCCTCACAGCTATAGGTTTTCTGGTTTGATTCTTGGCTGGGGTGCCTTCTGTGTGGAGTCTGCATCTTATCCCTGTGTTTGTGACATAGTAAAACAACTTTTTATTCTAACAATAAATATATACTAACACAACCTTTTATAGCAATTTTTTTAAGTTTATGACTATTTGAAATTTGTCCTTATTTTTGGGACTGTAATACCCTGTTATTGGCTTTGTCCAGGTATTTTGTGCTAAGGTTGACAGCTATGGCAAGAACTGAATTTACTGAATATGTTTGAGGGCTGTATTCCCTCATTACTGGGTTTGTCCAGGTGTTTTGTGCTAAGAGGTTGACAGCTATGGTGAGAACTGAATTCATTAAATGATAGCCATTTAAGTTTCAGTCTTCCTCTCTTTCACAAAGCAGGTGATTTGGCATAGTGGTATGTTGTTCTGACTATTTTGCACAGTGACCTTGGCAGTAAAATGTATGATGGTAACACAGCATTTTATTCTAGCAGCTTTCCAAGATTATACAAGCAATGTTTAATGTGTTCCTGTTTTTGCCCTTTGACCCACCCCAATAAATTTGGCTTTTTCCAGACTTCTTGTGCTGCGAAGTTGAGATGTAGTTGAGTATTGCGTAGATTTTACAAGGAGCTGAGAGCTGCAGGGGAAGAGAAGTTTAGTGCTGATTATGCTAAGTCGGCTCACATTGCTAGTAGCACAAAATGTTGTGTACTTGCTTTTAATGCAGAAGGCTGTTGGTTCTACTCCCATAAGGGGTGAATGCTGCTGTACTGAAAGTTAAGACACTAACTATGAGCCTGTTATCAGTTTGCCATTCATTTCCTATTGCAATATTACTAGCTTATTATTAATGTAATTTAGGCAATTTATTCCTCAGGGGCATCAGACACTATTTTTCGGTGAAGTCAAGAAATATAAAGGTGATTGCTAGCAGCAACCTCTTCATTAGTTAGATTTATTTAATGTGGAATTATTTAGATTACTTTTTTTACTACTTCAGAGAGTGTGCATATTATTTACTGATAATGGTGGACTGTAAAAAGTTTGACTAGACTTTTATGATGGAAATGTTCTGAATTGGGCAGTTTTGTTTCATTGTTTACTGGAAAAATGTTCAAAGCAATAGGAAGGTGTATCAAAGAGCACATGTATGTTTCATATGCAAGGGGCCTATGAATTAAAAGCAGCCCAGAATTAATTTTTATCTGCCACGGGTAAAATGTATTTTTCTTTGAATGTGGGTTTTAATGTTGTTTCAATGAATGTGAGTTTCAAGGGCAGAGAAGTTTTAATGCCAAGTTTGTTTAGCAGATGTCTTAGTGTTTGTGCTGTAAAATGCAAAATAAAACTTTCAAATGAAGTTCAAATCATCATAGAAGTAAATCAGTATGTACATTAGTGTTTATGGTAAATGGAGTGAAATAGCAAAGTAATGGATCATTGGAATGGCTGCAGGGGGAGGCTCCATTCGACCATGGTTTTGTGAGGGGGAAGGGTGGCAAACTTAGACAGCCCCAGCTGAACTATACCTCCCAACTGTCCAGATTTTCAAAGAATTAATAGATTTTTTGCTTCTTATTTTTGGTTTGTTCCTCAATTTGTGGTTTTCTGGCAAATGATTTATGAAGTCACTAAATAATGACACACTAGTTTCAGACTTTATAACCGTCAGAAAAATGCATGCTAAAATAAGACCTGTTCTATCAACTGTCCCAGTTTATACAAGAGCAATTTTTAGTACTGTTTATATGTTCCCTCAATATATTTGGCCTTGTCCAGATTTATTGCATTAACAGGTTGAGAGGTACATGCAAATAAATTACTTTATAGAATTAGGCATAGCCAAACCTCAACTGTCCCTGATTTTGGCTCAAAATGTTGCTCTTCCCCTAATGATCCCTCCACAAAATAGCAATTTTGGAAGAAAATATAGAGGGTTTACTTTACTTTTATAAATAACTGTAATGATCAGAGTTATACATTACTTTTATTTCAGAAATGCATGTAGATTCTCTAATTTTGTCAGCTGCTCTAAGTTAACTGTGCTCATATTAAAATGGTGTCCCTCCTTTGACAGGTTCCCAGCTGCATTGTCTGGCAATTTTATATTTTTGCATCACATTTTTGGTCCATTTTTCATAAAATTGCAGTTTTCTGGCAAATTAGTGGCAAATTGCTAAAGACTGAAGTTAGAAAATAATGCAGACATTTCAGTTTCAGATTTCATACCTTTCAGAAAATTCGTACTGATGCAAGACCTACTACTATTCTATTATCTTTCTAAGTTTATAAGAGCAATATTTAAAAAAATGTCCTTATTTTTGGGCCTTTGCCTCAGTTTTATTTATGAGTTTGTTGCTGTAAGAGGTTGAGAGGTTGTGTGTGTGTGTGTGTGTGTGTGTGGTAGGTAGCATACCTCTCAACTGTCCACATTTTGCAGAATGTCCAGATTTTTGCCCCATATTTTTTGTCTGTTCCTCATAAATTTTGTGATTTTCTAGAAAATCATTGAAGGCTGAAGTTGCTAAATAATGACAGACATTTGAGCTTCAGACTTCATGTCCTTTAGAAAAATTCATACTAGCACAAATCCTGTTATTCTAGCAACTTTCTAAGTTCACGAGAACATTATTTAATATCTGTCCCTGTTTATTTTAGGCTTTGTCCATATTTCTTGCACTAAGAGGTAGGTAGGTGTGTGTGTGAATGAAACATCCTAGTTAGTGGTAGCAGGTGGTTAGTAATTTACTCAAGCTCAAAACCTGTACCTTAGTTACAGAAAACAAAAGCATAAAGTCTCTACCCCAACTACCATGCTGCATTTTTCAAAGAACTGACATTTCAGGTTAATTTTCAATTCAAGGAACCGAGTTTGAGTGAATTTATATTATATTACTGAAGAGGCATTACAGCGAATGCCTCTTCTTCGACACTAAAAGAGCGAACCGTGAATTACGAGAATGGCCGTAGCTTGGCTGGGGAGGGGGTAGCAGTTTGAGAGCTGTCAGTACAAATTTGAAAATCCTAGCTACACCCCTGGCCTTGAGCCAGTAAAGTGCTCTCGAGCTATAGTAAGTGGCCAAGTCAGAGCTGAGGATCAGCTCCGAACTCATCCAGCAAGAACGAAGGTGAGATTGGACAACTTAACATCAGTTGTTCAGCATTCCTAAAAAAAAGTTTTGGTCCCTCAAGCTAGTACCAGAGCTGCCTGTGAGTATCCAAAATATGTAGAATATTTTGTTTTTTGGATGAGGATAGAAAGTACAGTTGGAAAAGTAAACTTACTATAACAGTAGATATTCAAATGTTTACTGCTGCAGTAGCCTCAGCTATATTGGTTATACCCTGCCAAGGATATAACAGCCGGCCAGCTTCCAAAGCTTCAGGGTACCTTTCATGCACTCAAACTGTGAGGCAGCTTGAGTAGAGCTGACTAAAAGACAACTTTGGATGCCAATTTTTTCAGACCTTTCCTGCCAACAGAGAGAGGGAGGCTGAGCCCTGTAAGGACAATGCTAGAAAGAGAAAAAAATAACTAACCTCACCTTGGCATAAACAGCCTACCAAAAATAAGGGGATGAAGGGAAGAAGGAGTACCTACTGCAGCAGTAATCATTTAAAATCTACTGTTATGGTACATTTAGTTACATAACTGCACTATGTTCATCATGTTGATCACTGCTGCAGTAGCCTTAGCTATATGGTAGATTAACCTAGTTTAGTACTTTTATCAGGTGGAAGGGGAAGACTCCAGAAGTCCCTGAAGAATTGTCCTCACAAAGTCTGTTCTACATCTAGAGAAGGAATTAAGTTTATATTGCTTTGTAAAAGTATGTACAGAGGACCAAATTGCTGCTTTTAGAATACTTCTAGAATCTAACCTGTTCCAAAAAGCCATAGATGAAGCAAAGGTCCTGGTAGAGTGTGCCTTATACCTGCCTGGAATAGTTTTGTTGTGGTGAGTATAAATTACAGTTATGTACTCATCATAACTCTGCGTCTGTGGTGTCTGTTTTTGTCCTTCCTCAATTGATGGGTCTCTGATCCAACCCTCAGATCTGTCATCTGTCACTCTGCAGACTTAATGCTCCATAGCTCGCGCTCCTCCCCTTACCCACAATTCTACAACTACTCGTGAGTTACCTAAGATTGAGTTTGCCCTCATCTTATTCAATCACAATGCCAAAAGTGGAAAAGTTAGCCCACAGTACAATGTGGAAAACAGGAAAGAAATCAGAGAAGAAAACTCTGGAGCCCACACAGCAGAAGCTAGGGAGGAATATCCTTCAGGTCATACCAGGGTCCACTCAAAAAGAAAAGGGGGGAATGGTAGGTAGGAAGTTGATGGATGAAAACCAGCAACACAAATGTTGAGTTATGGTGTATACATAACTATAATATTTAATGTTGTCGTTTTCATCAGTTCCTCAACTGATGAAATAGTCTTCAGCTAGAGTCATCCTAGGTGGCCCTCAAGGAAGGATATTTGGGAATGCTGTGGAGCCAAAAACAACCCTATTCCTAGTTAATATGTTCATCCTGTAATGAGCTATAAAGGTACGAGCCTTGAACCAAGTAGCAGCTGCGGAGATGTTATCTATAGATGCTTTATACCAGAAAGAAGATGATGTGGCCATAAACCTGATGCAGTGTGTTTTAAGACGTTTTGGTAATCACAGGCCTTTGTTTTTGTAAATAAAGGTGATGCAATCAGTGATCTATTTGGCTAGAGTCACCGTTGATACTGCTGTGCCAAATTAAGCTTTTGAAAGGGATACAAACAGTTGTTCTGACTTCCTAAAACTTTAGTCCTGTGAATGTAAAATATGAGCTGTCTATGAACTTCTGGTAAATGAAGCATATATTCTCCCTTGTTTGTAAATTTTGGAAGGAAGACTGGTAGGTTGACTGACTGGTTGAGGTTAGCTTCTGACACCACATTAGGTAGAAAGGAAGAGTTAGTCGAAAGCAAAACTCTGTCCTTGTGAAAAATCAGGTAAGATGATTGAGAAGAAAGTGCTTGGAGTTCAGACAGCCATCTAGCTGAGGTAAAGGCAACTAAAAAAAGTGTCTTCCAGAAGAAGAATTGTAACTCAGCTTTTGCTGATGGTTCAAAGGGGGGATGAGTGAGGGCTTGAAGAACTAGTGTAAGGTCCCACAGAGGTACAGTATCTTTTATTGGAGGGCCAAGCTGTAAGGCACCCTTAGGAAAGGCATTACATAACTTTAAGGAAGCTAAGGAAGAGCTATCTACACCAGTGTGAAAATCTGACATGGCAGCCAATTGCACTTTAGCAGTCAAATAACTAGCCCCTTCACTGAAGATGCAAGCTAGAAAATCAAGGATAGATGGAATAGGGGCAGAAAGAGGTCTAACTGTCTCTGAAAGGCCCAAATAGAGAATCTTTTCCATTTGCTTTTATACAGTTTTATAGTGGAAGCTTTTTGGAATGACATAAATGTGGCAAACAGGGGAGGAAAACCTGAAATTTCTAGCTGTCACTGGAAGTGAAGAAACCATGGGGTCAATCTGAGGGATAGTATGTCTAGGTGAGACAGCCCAGATGGATGAGACAGATGGCCCTGAAGAGAATCCAATACCCAGGGAGGGTGAAGAAGATAAGGCCAAAGGAAGGAGAATTATACTTGGCGAGGCCAAAATAGAGCAATGAGGATCACCTTGCTCTTCCATTGGTAAGCTTTCTGAATAAACTTTGGAATAAATGGAGTGGGAGCAAAGGTGTACAGTAGAATGGAAGGCCAACTTTAAACTAGAGCATTTCTTGGTGACTCCCCCACCGGTGGGGATGACGGCAAAGTACCTGCTGCACTAGGTATTGAGGGGAGATGAAAAAGGTTGCAGCATGGTTGACCCAATGGTGAAAGATCATGTCCGACGCTGACTGGTTGAGAGACCACTCATATGAGATTAAAATGAATCTGCTCAGTTTGTCTGCTAGCACATTGGTTTTGCCTGGAATATGCACTGCCAAGAGAAGCCAGTCAGAATAAATCACCCATTGCCACACTCTCAATGCCTTCCTGTAAATTAAGTAAGATGTGGTTCCCCCTTGTTTGTTGATGCACCAGACTTCTGACATGTTATCCTTCTGAATTATAACCATCCCTAGAGGGAGAACATCTTGCAATGCATATAGGACTGCTCTCATTTCTAGGATATTGATGTGAAGGTTGGCCTCCATCTGAGTCCACATTCCTTGGACTATTCTCCCAAGTAATGACCCCCAACTCCAGTTGGGAGGTATCCATAGTCACTGAGGCTTTAGGGAGGGAAGTATGAAGATGCAAACCTGGAAAAGTTCCTCTGCATGAATCCACCATGATATGTGATGCTGCAAAGAGTTTTGATTTGAACTAGGGTCGACATTGGGAGATATCTCATCGACTACTAGGGTCCACTGTAGTATTTTCATGTGATACTAGAACATGGAGGCTGCCACAGAACCTAACAGTTATAGAATTAGTTTGGCTGGAGTTGAACGAAGCTTATGGATGTGTAATGCCTGTTTTCTTAGGGTCTCCAGTCTTGATTGAGGAAGGCTTGCCACTTGGGATTGTATGTCTAGACTGACACCAATGAACTCCAGAGTTTGTGTTGGACGAAGCTGAGACTTGGGATATTTTATGGTAATTCCCAGCCATGAACAGACATGGAGCAAGCAATCCCTAACATGAATTAGTATAAGCTTGGTGGAAGCAGATAGGAGACAATCATCTAGATATGGAAACACCTAGAATCCTTGTAGCCTCAAATGAACTGATGAAAAAGATAACATCAAATCAAAAGGTATTAGCCTTAGACAACCATTTTCAAATTGTCTGTTTTGACACAGGTTGTCCCTTCATCTTACCTTCATAAGAAATAAATAGCTGATGTGAACCTCGTAAAGATTTTGTTCTGCCTAGATAGGACCTAAGTTGTGTGAGGACATCCAGGGTTTAGAATATCCTTTCTACTTCATTTTTGGGTTCAAGAAAGAAAATAGGAAGATGGATAGTTTGGGTGAAAGTTAATTCAAATACCACTTTAGGCATAAAAGAAGCATTAGTTCTCAAAGAAACCCAGTCCTTGTGAAAAATGAGGTAGGGCTGACTGACCATAAGAGCTTGTAACTCAGGTACACTTCTTGCAGAGGTCAGAGCAATCAGTAAAACTGTTTATCATGTTAAGAACCTCAAGTGAGCACTTTAGCTGGTTCAAATGGAGAAAGTGAAACACTGCTACAAGCTTCTCTAACACAAGATTAAGATCTCAAGAAGGGGCAATTGTTTTTTTTTTTTTTTTTTTGAAGCCTCCTATATAAAACCCCTTTCAAAAATGAAAGGAGGATCCATGGGCAGACATGCTGAAATGGTCTATAAATTTACCTTCTCGGAGGAGTAAGAAAGGCTATAGGATAATAACTCACACAGATATTGTAAAACCAGAGAACAACTAGTACTGAATGGGTGCTGGTTATGTTGTTAGTACCAGCTAGAAAACCTTTTCCATTTGTTAATCTATATATTTTTTTTCTAGTATCATGTTTTCTTGCCTCCATGAGTACCTGCTGCACGTCCTCAGTAAAGAAGCTCTTAAAACAAATTAAGACCCTGTCATCCAGGCAGTAAACTGAAGTTAATTGCTGCTGAGATATATCAAACACCCCTGTTCTTGTGTGAGTAGATCCAGTATGTAATGAAACTTGTGATAATTGCCCCTAGCCATTTCTAAAAGATGAGAGAACCACTGTTGCCTGAGCCAGAAGGGAGTCACCACAATGATCTTGGGGGATTCCTTCTGAATCTTTAGAAGTACCCTGGATATCAGTGGAAATGGTGGAAACGCATATAGGAACATGCCTGTCCAAAGAAAAGAAAAGGCATCTGTCTTCCAGGACTTCTTGCATACAGTCTAGGAGCAGAATCTTGCCAGCTAATTGTTCAAACCGGATGCAAAGAAGTCTGCTTGAGAAACTCCCCACAGACTGGAAGACCTCCTGATCTAGTTTCCATTTGTGAAGGTCTTCCCTTGTCCTGCTCAACTTGTCTGCCAGACAGTTTTGCTCAAAAGAATGTAGGATGCCTGTAGAGTGAGACTGTGTTTTAAAACTATATGGAAAGCTAACATGGAAAGCCTGCCGAGGGGTTACAACTTGGTCACCCCTTGCTTACTGATGTACCACACGACTATGATATTGTCTGTAACAACCTGAAGAGGCCCTGGGTACCAAAGATGATTCAGAGAGCTGAGTGCCTTGATCAGGGCAAGCATCTCTTTTTTATTTATAGGCTTGGTGTCCCACATACCTTGCACTTGTATCCCTTCTGAAACTGCTCCTCAAGCAAAGTTCAAGGCATTTGTGGTGACTGACAGGTGTGGAACCAGGAGGGAGATGGGAAACCTAGATTTAAGGATATTTGTTGTATTCACTAGAAACTTTTCTTCTGACAACCCCCCAGCCCTTGGATTTCAAAAGACAAAGGGTGTTGGTGATGGGATCATAACAACTTCAGATACCACTGTGTCTTTTTCATGTGGAGTCTTGCAGTGGCTATGAGAATCATAGAACCCAATAGACCCAAAATCCTGACGTATTCCCTTGTAGTGACCAAAGTCTGAATGAAAAACCCTAGAAACAGATCTAGATAGAGATGTATTTTTTTCCTGTGGAAGAAAAGCTCTATGATCTGTGGTTTGTAACTGATGTCTTAGAACACAATCCTGTTAAAAAGAATCAAGAAAGACTTTAAACGTTCTCTTGGAATCCCAGCTTGCATCAGAGATCTTTCACCCAACAGAAAGATTCCTGCCACTTTGAAAAAGACTCTGCAAATATAAGCAAGTCGTCTAACTATATTAAAATGTGGACACCCTGTAGCCTGCAATGAGCTATATCTGGAGCTAGACACATATTAAACACTCTCGGTGCATTGGATAGTCTAAAGGGTGAGGCAGAGAACTGATAATGTAATCCAGACACATAAAACCATAAGAAAGATCTGAAATCTTGGTGAGCAAAGATATGATGATAGGAAACTCGAATGAGGAAGGTGAAATAGGATGTAACGTGACATCATTTTGAATTTGGGCACTATTACAAACAGATTTAAGAAATAAAGATCCAAAGCTGGTCTCCAAGCATTTTCTTTCTTTGGCACTAAAAACATCCTTGAATAAAACCCATTTCCCAAGGGGGAATTCGTTCTCTCTTTCCTTTGGACTACATGTGATGAAGGACAGGTGGAAATAAGTCTGGTCTATGGTCAAGATAAAAATGGTGCCTTTAGCAGCAAATGCAGGTAAATATAAAAAGTCATTAAAAGTCACTTTTTTCCCAGGCAAACACAATAAAAAGAACTTTAAAACACTATGTCAGCTCTCCAAAGTAAAATAAACACATTTTCGCCACAGAAAAAATAGTTTTCAGTTACTTTAAACAACTTTTAAATTGACAGGAAAAAGGAACACTTCTGTTTAAAAGTACAGTACAGGCTTGTGACAGTCTGTTAAAACACAAATTCCTAGCTTTAAAATAACTTTGCTAAAGAGGAACTCATAAATAACAAGAGAAATTATTAAATGGAATTTTTTTACCCAAAGGGAACTTATCTGCCCAATAAAGGAACAGCAAAAACTGACCATCGATCCATGAAAATTGTCAGAGGAGCTTACTGTTCAGTAGCAGTAAAGCTCTGAAGGGCTTCATGCCCAAACTTGTCTTTTAATTAGCTCTGCAGCTGACTGGCAGCTTGGGTTGTGGAAAGTGTCCTGAAGATTTGGAAGCTGGCTGGCTGTTATATCCTTGGCAGGATATAACCTATATAACTAAGGCTATTGCAGCAGTGATCAATATGATAAAATCCCTGGAAGACTGGTGGCTTGATTCAAGGTAAATTCAGAAACAACTTCAGGCATGAATGATTGATTAGTGTGTGACACAACCCTATCCTTGAAAAATGAGATAGAGTTGACACACCGTGAGTAGAATAGTCTTCCAAGTAATGACTTGTAAATCAGCCTGAGAGGCAAGTCCAAAAGTAGGGAAGGTCAATATTTCAAGAATAAAGATGTTGGGTTTGGTATAATGGAAGGTTTTTACCTCATATTCACAAGATACAGGGTTTGATTCTCACCACTAAAAAGGAAAATTAGCTGGGTTTAAAATGGCCTACAATGGCAGCTGGCCTAGTACTTACTTATGAGGTCTCAAGGAGGAGAAAGTTGCTTTTTAGAAGGTCTGACATGCAACACTCCTTTCGTAAACTATTTGACCACATAGAGAAAGGAAAGAGGGGGGATCCATGGGCAGTAAGCTGAGATGGCTGCAAAATGCATTTTGATAGAAGCATGTGATGAACCCTCTCTAAGTAGCTCACATAAATATTTCAAACTAGAGGGTCTGAAAGAAACCCTTTATAGACATCAGTAATTGGCTAGGTACCACCTAGAAAACCTCTTCCACTTGTTAACATGTTAACATAAGATTTTCTAGTTACAGGTTTTCTTGCCTCTTTAAATACCTGCTGTACATCTTCATGGAACAAGTGCCTAAAAGGTATCAAAACAGAATCAGCCAGACTGTCAGTTGCAATCGCACTAAGCTAGGGTGTATAATTTGTCCCCCATACTGTATGAGCAGATCCAGTATGTGAGGAAGCTTGTGGTAAATGCCCTTGGCCAATTTCATTAAAAAACATAACTACGTTTGCCTGGTCCAAAAGGAGGTTACCACAATAATCGTTGGTAATTCTTTCTGAATCTTAAGAAGTACCTTGGGAATCATCAGAAAGGGTGGAAATGCATACAGAAGCATTCCCAACCATTGGAATGATAGAACACCTCTCTGCAAAGCATGTCTGCAAGGATGTCTTGAACAGATGCCTTTTTCAGTTATCTGTTTTGAAAGGAGGCAAACAGATCCACACATCTGCATCAAGTCCTCGAAGACCTCTACATGAACCTTCTACTCACAAAGGTCTGTCCAGGATGTACTTAGTCTGTCTACCACTGTGTTTTGCTCTGATGCAATGTGCAAGACCTGAAGAGTCAGAGAATGCTGTAGAGCCAGCTCCCATGCCAACACTGCCAACTGGCAAAGAAGGTATGACCTTATACCCCTTTGTTTATTTTGGTAGCAAATTACTGTAGTGTTGCCAGTGGAGTCTATAAGTGGTGAAAAACCTTTAAGGCATGAATCACTGCCAACATCTCTTTTACATTTATGTGCTTTGGCATGTCCTGAGGCCACCAAAAGCCTTGTACTTGAAATCTCATGCATACTGCTCCTTAAGGAAAATCTCAAATGTCCCTCTGGACAGACTGGTCTGAGGTTTGAAGACAGAAAGAGAGCCCTGGATTTAGAGACAGTTGATTTTCCACCACTGCAGTTCCTGTTTTACAAATCCAACTGCTGGTACCTTGAAATCCAAGGGATGAAGGTGCTGGGCCCAACAATTCTTCCAGTACCACTGAATTTGTCTCATGTGTTGTCTAACTAGTGGTATCATGAGGATTACTGATGGCATGAGGCTTAGTATTTTAAGAAACTCATTTGCTGAGGCTACATCTAGAAAAGAGAAATACAAGAAAATTCCCTGATAAGTGTCTTCTGGTAGGAAGGCCATCCTTTTTACTGTGTCTGTCCAACACCCCCATGAAAACAATTCATTCAGAGGGTGTGAGGAAGGACTTTTGAAGGTTAAATTTGAATCCCAATTAGGAAAGACGGGATGTGAACATGTCTGAGGATTCCAAGTACCTGGATATAGAATCTGCACAAATCATCAAGTCCTCTAAATAAGAAAAAATGTGGATGCCTAGGGTTCTGCAACAACTGGGGCCAGTCACTTTCTGAACACTCAAGGCACAGTAGATAGCCCAAATGGAAATGCAGAAAACTGGTAATTTATGACAGATATGGAAAAATCTCAAAAATTCCCTAAAATTAGAAGTAATCGGAATTTGACAATAAGCATCCTTGAGATTAGAGTCATCATGAAACACTGGTCAGGGAGCAATCCTAGGACTAACTGTAAGGTAAACAGTTTGAATTTCCGAACTTCTACAAAGTTTTTTTTAGAAAGAACAAATTTAAGACAGGTCTCCATGAGTGCTCCTTTTTTGGTACCAAAAAGACTCTGGCATAAAATGCTTTATCTTTGTTTATCACAGGCACTAATTTTATGACCCCTGCTCTACCATGTGGTGGAGTATTGGAGGAAACAGCTCTGGCTGATCTGAGGTTGTGTGGGGGAATTCCCCTGAAAGTAGGAGGAATTTCTTTCCCTTGACAAGTGTATTCTCTCCAAATTATTCTCAGAACCCGTTTGGCTAAGACTATTTCCAGCCAGACTACAGTGTTGAGAAAGAGCCTGGGAGAAGGAGGAAGAGAGGGAACGGTAGGAGGGGGGTATGGGTGCTCGGCGACTCAACATACTTATTCCTTTACAAGGGGTTGATACCCTTGTTTGGTTTTGAAGAATTATTCTCTTGCCATTTCCTTTTGTGATCCCTGACTTTCATTTGGCTTGGCTTTTTGTTTGTTCTGTCTATTGAAGGAATATGCCTTGTTTGGAGAGAATATGGGTACATGAAACATCCTAGATACCCTATGCATTAATTTGCCTCTATCATCTCATTGTTTGAGAATATGTGTAACAAAGACCCACAACACCAATTCAGAACTTAAAGGTAGATTCAAAACATCAGCTTTTAAATCATAAGAGAAGTTCTTATTACGTAATAAAGCATACTGTTTTAATATGATAGAAGAAGCAGCATTTCTCAAGACTGTATCTGCACATTCAAGCACGCCTCTCAATGACTGTTTCAAAACCTGAGTCAAATTAAAAACAATTTCATTATATGAAACTTTTGTTTTGTAGGTAAGGATGCATCAAAATAATCCAAACTGTATGCATACTGTAAAATAAATTTCCACATATAGCCTTGATAATTTAACATTCTAAAGGCTAGATTACTAGAAAGAGACACCCTTTTGCTGAAGATCTAACCATTTTCCCTCTTTATCACAGGATGTTAGATTAGATGAAGCCAAGAACTTTTCAATTTAGCAGGCAGCTGGGGATACCACAGCTGAGTTAGCATTTAAATGAGAAAAAAGACCTATCATTTTCGAATAAGCTGTTTTCGCTAAGACTTTTTAGGGACTGCTAGAATAGATGCTGGTGTCCTGCAGGCACATTTATAAACATTTTTCATTTCAAGTAATAGAGGTGGGATAGCCATAGAATTGGGCATCTCATCCTCTACAAGGCCATATACCTTGTCTAGTTTGGGGGTAGTTTCTTACTCCTCCAAAGCAAAAGCATCACTAATTCTAGCAATCATCTGAGGAAAAGTAAACACTTATTTGGACTTAAGCTCAGGTTCACCTTCTGAAGAATCTGAGTGACTGGATGCACAGTCAGTTGAGAAAATACCATTGCTTTCAACATATTCCTCATTATTCTCTGAAACAAGAGAAAGATCTCTAACAAAATCAGCACTGAAGCCATGTATGGGAACATAACCACCACTCCTGTACCTAAAGGGTTTTGTTCTTGCATACTTGTACCTGGTACTGGAACATCCCCAAAGGATGTGCCTAAACCCTGTTCTATAGAGGCTGGCAAAGCTACACTAGAGGAAGATGGGGCAAAAGGTAAATGGCCTGTATGCTGAGTAGTGGCCTCAGCAGAGTCACTAACCATAGGCTGAGGCATATTTTTTATTTATTTATTATTTATTTTATTTTATTTATTTAGATGAAACCATAATTGATGGTGGGGGATCCAAACTTAGGATCCATCAAGTCTGGGGAGACAGCACCATCCAGAATAATAAACTGACAATACTGGGTAATGTATAACAACAAGCACTTAAAGTTTTTAGTACTAAGTATGTCACCACAAAACTAAATTCTGTCAAACTTTGTGTTCAGAATTCTTTTACAACCGAGAGAAGTTAAAGAATTTCCAGTACTCACAGTCCAAACACCAAATTAACCAATGTGCTAAACCAGTGTTAAAAACTAGCTCCACACACTTTACAGTATTAAACTACCATGAAACATTTAATAGCAATTAAAATTATATTTTCTTGTCAGAGAGAGTAAAATCTCCACAATACATTCAAATAACTTCATTTCCAGTAAATTGTGATCCATAGTTAAAGACAAAGTGGAGTCATACATATAGTAAATAATGTATAAATGCTGGAAAATCAAAGTTCTGCAGTATTTTCCTGTCAAAAATGAAAATGAACCATTGTAAAAACAGTAAAGACAGGCATGATTAATTTATAGTTTTGACTACACAAGACAGCTGCTAGTGCCTAACAGCACACATACATACTGCACTTGAGAGACATTCCAAAAGTTTCCAAAGAAACAGCAAAAGTAAGTGTTTGTCAATCACAGAAGCTAAATAAACACTGCTACAAGCAGAAATTCCCACATAAATTACTGTAAATGTTTATAGAAATAAATATTAAAATAAACATTTTTAAGATAAACATAAAACAAGAAAGAGAATAATAAATCTAATAATAACATAACAGGAAGGGGCTCCCAATATATGTGCACTGAGCCATAAAAAGCAGCACTGGATCCTGTGAAAAGTCAAATGACTTTGTCCTCTGGATTGCAGAAAAAGACTGAATATTCACTTCCTGTAACTGTTAAAGGCTTCCTTCTAAAATATGCTCAGTCACTCAACTGTCAGATGAAAAGAAAGGGAGGGGAGTCTGAGCTTTTGAAAACTGACCAGTACTGGGCTATCTTGGCAGACACCCCAAAATGTCACTTTGACAGAAGGAATGATGAACATATAAATAAGCCATGTTGACTCAGCTTGAAAAAAGTCACCTAGGTACAGAAACACCTGCATCTCTTGCAACCCCTGGTTTGTTACAGCTATAAACATGCGCTTGTTGATAGTGATTGGCCCATATCAAAAATCATGGAAAACTCCTGAACTCCTTGGTGATCCCTATGTATAGGTAAACAGCCTGGAGATTCAATTCTAAGAGCAAATCCAGTCTACTTATAACACAGATGGAAGGCTGGAATGTGTCCATCCAAAAAGTTTCTCTTGGGATCACTCAGATCTACTATGGACCAGAAGTCCTTTGTCTTCTTCAGGTCTAAAAACTACTTATAGTAGTAATTAGATCCCTTCTGGCCTTATGGGACATCTTGGATGGCATTTTATAGAGAAGCCTTAACACCTTCTCTTTTTTTCCTAACTATTTTGATGGGATGGATCACCTGACAAGGGAAGATATTGGGTCTGGGGAATGGTGTGTAAGGAAATCTTGCTTACTTGTGTTATTATCGCAACCAGGTTCCAAATATGTGTAAGTAATGATGGGAAAATGTGAAACTCCATCAGTCCTTACATTATTTTCTTATGTTAATGTTTATGCGCCGATACAATTAAAGAGATATTCTGCAATGATGCTGGCAATAGCAAGAAACAGATTTTTGTGTGTGTTAAATAAAGTCTACGTTTTCTATAATGAGGAGCTGTGTCATATCTACTCTCTCACAAATAAATGGCATTTCCCTGCATATTTAAGCACAGGAAGCATAGGCCATATTACAAAGTATTTCTCATGCAATTATACTTAAATTTAAAATCACTTTAGACAGCTTGTGTATGAGAGCACTGAGTATAATAAAATTAACAATAATGCAACTTCCTTGCTCGGCTCCTGGTTGTGTTAATACGTTCTGTCTATCTTATTCACTCCTAAAACTTGTAATTCACTGTCCTTTCTCCAAATGTCACACTTAATGACAATAATTAAAGTTTAACTCCTTTTACTTCAAAAATGCTTATTAATTCACAGACTGTCAACGAATCAAATTAATAGTCCTACTATGTTAACAGTCTCCCTGATTATCTCTGAATTTCTTGCTGATTTGTTGAGAGCTATGCACAAACGTATAATAGAAACTTCTCCTGAGCATCGCATGGTTAAAGAAAAAAAATGTAATAAAATGGTTTTCTGGTACACATTCACTTACTTTTATAGTATTTAATTGATACTACAATACAGGACAACACAATAAAACATGAAAAAAGGGCCATTTTTCAATGCTTACTTTACACAGTGGCATTAGCTTTTTCATGAAATCAAGACTGTAACTGCACAGTACTACACTACTATCAATCTGCCCCGTGCAAGTGTGTAGCCAGAAAATTGTGTTTTGTACTCATAAACTGATTTTACTGCCCATCAACCCACCTGTCATCTAAAAACAATGATACATCTTTAATTGCTGACCCCTTAGCAGTTAATAAATGAACAATAGGATGTCATCATTCGAACTGGATCCTGGTTGCTTTAATATGTAAGTACCAAATCTTGTAGCATCTGGATATTACTGTATTGATCCAGTAATGCATTATGGCCACCAAATTTAACAAACAGAAGGGTAGGCAACCTTTAACTATCTCCAGAGTGATAAGGCTGCTGGCTCCCTGAAGGAAGACTTTGATACCCCTGTTACTGCCTCTTTAACTATCTTTGAAACTACCATGATGACGCTAGTTCCCTCTAGATCTCTGTTTATTTTGTTGCTGTTGGCCATAATTGAACCAGATCTGCTACAAACTTCTCTGCATCCTCAAAATAAATGCATTGTGCAGTTTTGAATATCACATCAAGCAATATTTAAATTTCTGATTTCATATTCCCATGATGGGTCTTAACTGATAGGCCAAAGAGTGCTAAATCATTAAATGATGTTGTTGAAGAAGATTGTCTTGGCATCCTTGACAAATGTCTCTTAAACACAGCCAGACATGGCAGCAAAGAGTGATGCTGGTGCCCACTGCTTCAGGAGTACCATGCATTAACTTCTGAGCCAGATGCATATTGAGGTTACCTATGAAAACCATGGCTCCCATTTGGAAATGCAACTCTGACTTCAGCTGTTCATCTGGCAAGCCATCCATCAGCTATCTTTCACTTGAACCTCAGTAAGTGTAGTTTACTTCTCTCAAAGAAAATGTTAGTGATGTGTAAACATGTATTTGAAACGTATCTTTAGCCTATGATTCTTTATCTGGAGAATGGACAACAGGATTTTTCAGTGAGTGAGCCTTTGAAGGGCAGCCACAGCAGCAATGGAAATAGGTTAAAGAGAATCGTGACAGCAGTTTTAATTCTTTGGAGGCAAAAGAATTTAGTCAGGTCTCCGTGGGACAGCTGCTACCACTTCAGTGACTGATGTGAGGAACTCAATGAAGCAGTTAATGTCTCTCCTTTTACATGACAGTTTCCTGGAAAGTTTAGTAGGGACTGTTCCAAATCTCCAAAAAGCTCTACCTGAGCCTGTGATTGAGGCTTTGTGAAAACTCCAGGCCTGATCTGCACCTGGAAAGGATGATGAGAGGGTTGAAGTCCAAACTGAAGACTACCAAGGGTTGGAGCTGGTGTCAGTAGAGAGCTTGTGTACTCTTTCTAGATGAGGAAGTAATCATCCTCTTGATAATTTTGAAAGCCGATCCTGAATCTGTCAACATTAAGGGACCCCTGAGTTAGTGCTGTATTGGTCCCCAACAAAGTGGATGTGAATGGCATCGAAGAAGGGGGACACTGACAGCAAAGACTAGGATGGGGCTAAGAATGAGATACCGATGCCTCAAACACAGATGACTCCAACACCAAAAACAGTACTAAATGAAAGGAAGTCAAAGACAGTTCAAAGAGCCTGGCATTGAGTGCCCAGTCCCAGGAATACATTAATCCCAAGCATGTTGTTGCTGAGGGAGTCAGATGCAAGGGAGTCAACACCAAGACATCCAAGTCAGTTGGTGCTGACCTTACAGGCTCAGGGCAAAACATCAACTCCTAAGCTGACAGTGGCAAAACTGGGAATGGGGAGTGAAATTTAGAGGTAATGTGAGCCAACCCTATTTACTCTAGTGACAGAGGGGGATGTGATAACACTCATTTTAATATGAGGCTTTAAAAATATCATTATCATCTTGTTTTTTTTTTTCCTTTTCCTTTCTTTTTTAATAACAAATATGGTGCTATAGTAAAGGGTAAAGGAATAAAAGAATGCAAAAATGTTAGGTAACATTTGTTAAATAGACAATGAAAATTAGAATACTTAGTCATCCTAGATCACGTCAAACTTTAAAAGACGCAAACGAGTTTGTAGATTGAGAAATTTCAGAAGCTAAGATGACTAAGGATCTGCAGTTTTAGTTATGGATGAATCTCCTCATCATATGTTCACCGAAATATATTCCAGTAACTGTCTGCAGTCTGCAATGCAAATACCTTATTTTTTCCAAAACTGAAATAAACAAGATATATGTATGCATCTATATCTCTGTCTGTATCTATCTGTCTATATATATATATATATATATATATTTAGATAGCTAGATATCTACAGATACTTTCCTGATCTAAGTATTTTTTTTTGCTGTTTTTACCTGAGACCTTTCTTTTCTTACTTTGAACAAGTTTAAACTGCTTTATTACCTGTTTTTTGCATTGTACATTATCTGCACTTAAAGTTACATTTGGTCGAAAGTTTGTTGTTTAATTTAACTGTTGAGGCTACCCACTAAAGTGAGCTAGCCTGTGTAAGTGATTTATTACTATTTTCCTGCATTTCTGTGTACTTTTTAAACTAAAAAACAAAAAGAACAAAAAAATATCCTTGTTTTCCCACCTTTCTCGACTAGTTTAGACCAGTATACAGGTTTTGCTGTATTCTGGACTGTGGTGTAGTTCCTGTGTTGTCCATTGCCTTACTTGGATAGAAGGAAGTTTCTTTGCTCACCAGTGGGAGTGGGGAGCCTTGAGTAGCCTATCTATCTGATATGAATAGATAGGCAGGCATAGATAGAGATATAGATATATAGATGCAGAACTTCTCAAAGAGTCGGTTCGTTAACTACTGAAAAAAATGGTACAGCTGATTGAAAATCAGCATATCGAAACATACTGGCTGTTTTGCTATGAGACTGCAGTACAGTGGGGATTGGGTATTATGCCCTTCCCCACTATAGTTTAATCTCAGAGTTGATATATATAATTATTAGGGGGTGTGGTGCAGATGGTCTTGCCCCTTCCCCACACAAAAGATTTTCTTTTTTAATTATTTTTCACTGATTATGTGAGGATCATCCATTTGTAATCGATCATTTGCATTCAATATTTTTTTATTTGGATGGATAGTTATGTTCCCATATATTCATATACACATACATATACCTATACATATACATATATACATATGCATTTGTATGTACTGTACACTCTGGTATGCAGTTCAAAGGCATTTTCCATCATCTGTATACCACCTGCTGTTACTGTCATCTACATTTCTGAACTGTGGTGATGACGGGCAGCTCACTAAATACAGCACTCAGAATGCATTTATGCTGCTGAAAAATATGCTTTTGAATAGCCCAGTATGTTTATGTAAGTAAACAGTTTTTGTAGAAAGTTAACGTACCAAAAAAAAAAAGTGATCTCAAGAATGACTATCTTGAAGCTTCAGCCAAAACATGTTCTTCCCAAGTTCTGAACATGAAACCTACCTCTTAGTCCTCATCCAGTTGAAAATCATAATATATACTTCTAGAAACATAATGGTGACTGATTGTAATTGCCAATCCTGTCATCTACACAACCAAATGTATATTTAAACATTATGCATGAATGTTATGCAATATCAGTCAGTGCCATCAAGTAAAGGGATGAAACCCTGATTATGGCCCTGGTGACCTGGATTTCATTACTGGTTCATGTGGCTGTGGCACTGGAAGGGAATGATGGGCATATCCATCCTTGGGGGGGGGGCTGTGCTCGCATGAACGTTACTCATGCTCAATCACAGAAAGAGACTGGTGACATGGAAGAGGTGTGTTCCTTAGTGGGAAAGGGCAGGGGATGCTGGCTATGTCACCTTGGCAGTGGGATGATATGTTAGCACCTCCTCATTATAAGCATGCCCACTGGATATTAATAGGTGAGCATGCAGGGAAACAGAAAGTTAGGCCATAAGGAGAAAAAAAAAACGGCAGCAATATGACACAGCACTAGGATGCCTCAATCACCTTACTGGCTCTGACCATGGATCTGAGTTAGCCTGGAGGAGTTAGTAAAGCCCAAAAGACCTGTTAGACAAGGAGAGGCACTGGTGGTAGGTGATGGTCGGTTGTGGGGTGCAAAAAAGAATGCCATGCAATATCAGACATGGTTTTTTGTATTGTTTCAGTCAACTGCAGGCAATGGATGCAAAAGAACAAGATAAGCATTCTAGTTAACAACCAGTTGTTCAGCTACCAGCTTTATTTTTGTACTAATGTGGGATAATGTGGCTATGTGACAGTTTCAAGAGAGTGGAACTATGTCATGTTCTTAATCCTATATATGAAGGAGTGGGTTGTTCAGAAAACTACACAACTGCAGTAGAAGGAATAATGCTGAAACTGCATGTGTCTGTGACCACAGACAGATGCATTTGATTCAATAAGTAAAATAGAAAAAAAAAAAAAAAAAGAAAATTAGGTTCCCATTTGATTACTTTCTGATCTTCAGTATTGACATTTTAGTCAGTTATATTTAGATGCTCAGGAAATCATTGGTCAAGCTTTACCTAAAAAGTCAAGAATTCAATATCTTGTTTATAGAGTAATTTAAAGTAGCAAATGCGTCTTTGATTTATTACAAGGCACTCTTTGCTGTATGTTCTCAAACTAGTTTATACTATAACCAATCAGAGCTGCAGTAAGTCATGTTTCTTGCTGCAATGTTTTTTATTTTTTTATTTTTTGCAAAATATTTCCTTTACATCATTAAAATTGAATAAAATATGTAAAGGAGAACTTACCTTGTTAAAGTTATTTGAAACATTTTGTATCCTGCTATAAAAGAAGCCAGTCTTGTGAGACTCTGCTTTCCAGACCCACCAACTCCAACTAGTAAAGCATTTCCACATGCTGTACGAATTATACGAGAAATCTGTAAGTAAGTTTATAGAAAGAAAACAATTAATCTAAATCTGAAACTAGTATTAGGCTGATGTTAGACAATCAGAAAAATGATCACAACTACAAATCTGATCCAGATGTAAACAGAGAAAGTATAGGGCACTTTGTCAGCAACCCTTAAGCAGAATGTCATTTTGTCAATTTGAACTGACAAAAGCATCACCGCTCAAGTCCAAACACTCCAAATAAATGTTCTTTTGCAGCAAGGCCAGCACCTGCATTTCCCATGTGAGGGAATGCATATATCATACCCCCACAACTATGCATATACTAACTTTGAATTCTCACAATACAGGGAAGAAGGAAACGCCTACTCAAATCTAGTATTCTGTAGTATCTCTGTTTTCAGTCCAATCCCATCAACAAACTTATTTACTGAAGAAATTCTCTACTCAGTTTTGAGTCAATGAACATGTGTTCAACAGAAAAGGGGTGATCCAAATTAAAATTATGGGATGTATCAAAAGTTTAAAATAGGTCCTTGTACCAACTTTTTATTTTAGAAAATGCTTATCATTCAGTCACTGAAGTACTCTGGGCAAGATGCAGAAAAATTATAAATACTAGAATATTAGAGAGATGAACAGTCTGAATATTGAGAAATAAAAAAAAACTACACACACACACACACACACACACACACACACACACACATGAAATAATGACGTGCAGAAAAACTGAAGCACATTACATTCATTTCTGAATATCAAAACTAAAACAAACAACATTCAGACATACTTTATCTGAATAGTAGCACTGTTAGGGAAAGGTCTTTTGGTAAAGAAATGGGTAGGGTTGGAGTCAGTGGCAGCTGCATGGTAAGAGTTAGCACATGACTAAGGATAGACAGGGGGCTTTGCCCTAAAACTATAAATTATCTTACTAAAGACCCTTTCCCTAACCATACGTCCACACAATACACTCACATACATACTTCATGTACACCATTACACACAAACACACAAAACATTAAAACTATCATCTTACCTAGCCCTTACTCTAACCCTAACTTGGAAACACTCTCACACATACTCTCCAATATCTTCGCACATAAAAGCACACACACTTGCCACTAATTCTTCCCCCTTCTCTAAGCCCTTATTCTAACCCTAACCTTCAGACACTAGCACAGACACACACACACACACACACACACACACACACACACACACACACACACACACACACACACACACACACACACACACATTCAGATCTCTAATGCCAATAAAAAGAAGTTATGTACTCACCATAACATTCCATGTTTGTAGTCCATCTCTCCCTTCATTCTTACACATGGGTTTGGAGCCGATCCTTGGTTCCAACTCGGCCTATTACAAAGCTCAAAGTCTTCTAGTTGGCTCGTGGCTAGGTAGGTATCCCATGGTGCAACAGTATAATCCCCAGATCTTGTTTGCTGCTAAACTATAGAAAGACAGAACAAAAACTATCCAGAAAGAACAACAATAATAAAAGGTCTCCACCTGTTATGAAAAATCTTTCTGTCTCCAGATCCTTCCAGGAAGGGGGTGGGAGGGTGGATTCGTAAGAATGAAGGGAGAGATGGACTACAAACATGGAACGTTATGGTGAGTACATAACTTCTTTATGTTCTGTAGTCCTATCTTGCCTTCACCTTATTCTTGGGTGGCTCTCTGAAAAATACTCCTGAGTACCGTGGAACCAAAGGAGGCTCTACCCCTAGAGGTCAAATCCAATTTGTAATGAGTAATAATGGTGTGAGGTGTAGCCCAGGTTGCTGCTGCACAAATATTATCAACTGGAACCCTGGCTTGAAAGGCTGCAGAAGTAGACTGTGATCTTGCAGAGCGAGCCTTAATCTTGAAAGGTAAAGACTTTCCATCAGCAGAATAAATGTAGGATATACAACTGGAGATCCAATTCGAAAGGGTCACTTTGGAAACTGGGAGACCGAATCTGGAGTCGGAGAAGGAAACAAACAATTGGTCTGACTTCCTGAATTCCTTGGTCTGGTGTAGATAGAACTGTAATTGCCTGTGAACGTCCAACTGATGAAATCTGTATTCTGCTGCATTGGAATGATAGGGAAGAACACCGGAAGCTCTACAGTTTGGTTCAAGTTATTATGAGAGCACACCTTAGGGATAAAAGATGGATTTGTACGAAGAAATACTCTATCTTTGTGGAAAATCAAATAAGGGGGCTTGATAGACAGTGCTTGTAACTCTGATACTCGTCTAGCAGATGTGATGACCACCAGAAACAAAGTCTTCCAAGAAAGAAACTTCAATGAACATGAATGAGCTGGTTCAAAGGATATAGACATTAATTTGGATAGGACAAAGTTTAAATCCCATGAAGCTACCGGTTCCTGAAAGGGAGGTCTCAACAAAGTAGCACCTTTAAGGAAGGTTTTACACAATCTGTGTGACATCAGATTAGACTCATGTTGACCCAAATGAAAATTAGATATTGTTGCCAACTGAACCCTAATTGTAGGAGCAGCAGAACCCTGGTGAAAAAGTTCAGACAAGAATTAAAACCACTGGAATGGATGCAGTGTAAGGGTCAACATTCCGTTCCTCTGCCCAGATAGAAAACCTTCTCCATTTGCTGATGTATAACTTTCTAGTGGAGGGTTTTTGAGAAGATGTGAGAATGTGGGTCACAGCAGGTGAAAAATCATGAAGCCTGACTAGAGATGGAACTGGAGCAGCCAAGCTGTCAAATTGAGGGTGTGGAGGCTGGGATGAAGAGAGCCTGACATGTGCGTCAATAGATCTGGCACTGGGTCCAGAGTCCATGGGTCGTCTATTAGATGAGGCCCGAGAAAGGGGAACCAAACCTGACGAGGTCAGTAAGGAGTGATGAGAATCAATTTGCTTCCCAACAGTTTTGCTTTCTGAATCACCTTGGATATGAGAGAAAAGGGCGGGAAAGCATAAAGGAGACCCAGGGGCCAGTCGTGAATAAGTGTGTCTCTCAGTGACTCCCCCAGAGGGGGGATAAGGGAAAAATAGCTGCTGCGTTTGGAGTTGATCAGATTGGCGAAAAGATCACAGCAAGGCTGTCCCCATCTATGGAAAATCTATTCCGCTATGTCCTGCTTCAGAGACCACATGTGAGGCATCAAGATGGCTGAGTTTGTTGGCTATCAAGTTGGTTGTCCCCGGAATGTGCATTGCCACTAGAAAGCGCTGGGAAGATATCGCCCATTTCCAAACATGAATGGCCTCTCGACAAAGGGGGTAAGATCTGGTTTTGCCTTGTTTGTTGAGATACCATACTACCGACATGTTGTCTGATTGTATTGCTATCATTCCAGGAGGAAGAAGGTCGTGGAGTGCTTGCAACATCAGAAGCACCGCCCTCATCTCTAGGACACTGATATGCAGGTGAGCCTCGTGATCTTGCCATGTGCCTTGGACAGTCCTGCCTAGATAATGCCCCCCACCCTATCTGTGAGGCATCCGTGGTCACAGTAGCAACAGGTAGGTGAGGAAGCAATGGAGTGCCTGTCGTTAGTTGGTTGGGTTGGATCCACCAACGGAGGTCCTTTTTGCAAGACTCTGTTAAAAGGATGTGGTGGGATAGAGGCAGTTATTGGAAGGACCACTGGGATGATAGAAGCCACTGAAGAATCGGCATGTGTAATCTGGCAAGAGGGACTAGCAATATAGTGGAGGTCATGGTCCCTAAGAGTTTCAGCACTGTTTTTGCCTTGACTTTCCAGATGGGGAGTAGAAGAAGGACTTGTATGAGATTTTGTGCTCTTTCTGCTGGAAGATGAGCCAACATGGAGACTGTGTCTTTTTCTGTGCCTATAAAAGTCACAAATTGAGAGGGCGATAAGGCAGACTTTTCCCAATTTATAGTAATCCCCAACTGGGCACAAAGTGGAGTCTCTGGTTTGAAGAAGTAGATGCCTGGTGGGGGCGGTCAGGAGCCAGCTGTCTAGATACGGAAACACTTGGAATCCTAGATGTCTCAGGTGAGCTGTCACTACCGGGGGGCTGTGGTGAGACCAAAGGGCAGAGCATGAAACTGGAAGTGACTGGCTTCCAGCTGGAAGCGTAGATGACTCCGCGGCACTGTGTCCATTTTTATGTGGTAGTACGCATTTTGGAGGTCTATTGAGCACATCCAAGTGTCTTTCCCTAATAGAGGGAGCATAGACTGCAGTGTCACCATCCAGAACTTGTCCTTCTTTACGGATTCTTTTAATTTGCTGAGGTCCAAGATGGGCATCCAGTCCCCTGTATGTTTTGACACTAAAAGGAAATCTGGAGTAAGTTCCAAATCCTACCTGGTCTGCGGGGACATTTTGGATGACTCTGTTTACGAGCAATTTGTTCACTTCTACAGTTGCTTGATCCCTGTGATTGAGTGGAACATCCAGGATCCTCTTGGGAACATGAGATGGAAGAGAAAAGGGTATGGAATAACCTCTGGTGATAATTCTTTGTACCCATTTGTCTCGGGTGATGCTTAGCCAGGCCTCTGGATACAAAGAAGTGCGACCCCACACCGGCTCCAGGGAAGCACAGCCGGGCCCCAAATCAGGAGCACTGATAGGTTCGGCCTTGAAACGAATCGCGACCTCCCTGGTTTTGCGGTCCGCCCCTGCCTCTAGGGCGATGCCTACCATTTGCTCCTCCTCCTCCTCTGCCTCTGAAGGAGGAGTCACCCTGTGCATCCTGGAAAAACCTCTGGGCTCTGTGACTTCTTGAACCACATTTTACCACCTCTCTGACCCTTGGGGTATGGTCTAGAGGGGACGGTAAAATGTACTCCCACGGCAGAAAGCGTTTTCCCTTCTTGCTCGCACCTGGTGAGCGTGTCTTTTACTTTAGGTCCAAACAAGGAAAAACCATCAAAGGGGGCATTAGTAAAGGTAGACTTGAATGGCTCCAAAAATTACACAAGCACATCCAGGAGTGCCTCCTAAAGGAAACCCCTGAACCTGCTGCCCTGCTCACTCCATCGGCTGCATAAGAAATCAGCCTCATGGAGGAGTTAACAATGGAATTCAAGGTAGACAACTGAGCAGACACCTTATCAAAGACTCCTTCAGTAGATGTACCTTGTAGAGGCTCTCCCAACTCCTTAAGGAAATCTCTCTGAAACCTTGTAAAATGTGTTAGGTAGTTCAGCGATCTAAGACTGAATGCCGCTGATGAAAAAATATGCTTCCCATATCTGTCCATCACTCGAGAGTCCTTGTTCGGCAGATGAACAGATGAAGAAGTCTCCGCTAATTCCTTCTTAGTGGCCGCTGCCACCACCATGGCATCTACAGGAACGCCCTTGAACAACAACAAAAATTCCTTCTCCTTGGGGGATGACAAAAATGTATTGGGTCTCCTGGGGACTGGCTCCATGGCATCAGGAGTCTCCCACACCTTTCGACTAACAAGGTCTAAAAGTTTGCCGAAAGGTGGGGACACCCAAGAGACTGAAGGGTGAGACCTGAAAGCCTTCAGGTACACCGACTCCTCATCAGAAGGGGTAACAGTGGGCCAACCCCACCTCTGCTTAAGGATCTCTAAGATGTCTATAAAGGAGACATCATCAGAGGACGACTTGGGGGACCCTACTGACTCCTCGAGAACAGTGTCAGAGGTAAGAGATTCATCCCGGGAGTCTACATGCTTCCTCTTGCATGTCCTCTTCTGAAGGGGCTCCTCACAAGGATATTCTGGGAAGGTCTTGGAAGAGTGGGGGCCACCAGCCTGGGGCTCCTGAGGCTGTGGGTCTCTGCTGTCTAGACAGGGAGTAGGTGCTGAGATGGAGGTCGGTGCCCGAGGGGGAAGAGTGTTGATACCCCTGGGTGGAGCTGATGATCAGGACAGCACACTCTGCATCATCTCGAAGGCTGACCTCTCTGGCCCCGAAGATCTCCCTGGCTCCGGGTAGACAGAGGAAGCCATTGGCTCTGAGATAGATGTAGGGTCTGTGCTCACCCTAGCCGACGCACCGAGAGGAAGACTCGGAACAGAAGAGGTCTGGGTCCAAGCTTCCCTGTCAGAGCTGACTGGAGAGCTTTGGCTCCTAGATACCCCAGATGGCACCGAAGGTGTCAGAGCAGAACTCGGCTCTGAGACAGCCTCGGGGGGAGCTGGAACAGAGGGTTCCATAACCAGCGGTACTGGATACACTGGCTCCAAAAGCCCAGCACAGCTCGGAGAAGGAACCACAGAAGGGAAAATGGACTCAAGTGGCTCCGGGACCGACTGGTTTGGAGCCAACAGCATTTTTGGCAAGGCAGACGACTTCAGGAGTCTCAGCACTACTCTCTCCACATCTTCTTCTGATAGGCTCCTGGAAGACAGTGTGGGAGATATGGACATCTGTAAGATAGGGGACCTTAAAGTTGGGGAGACCGGCAAAAGTTCTCTGGACCAGCTCCGATGTTTGCTATCAGTAGTCGGCTCCGAAATGCATGGGGCCGACACTGGAGACATAGTAGCCACGACCTCAATCTGTTCCAAGATCAGTGGAGCTGAGGAGGGAGAAGTCTTGTCTGGTTTCGACAGTTTAGGAGGCGGTTCCAAAGCACCAGATGGCACCGGGGAATGCCTCTTGGAAGGTTTAGCCTTTTCTTTTTTAGATGCCTGAGATTTGGAGGAAGACAACAAACTGGCCAAGTCCTCCTTGAAAGAAGGCTTAAGGAGACTTTTTAATATTAGTTTGTTCTTTTGCTCCTGTAAGACCCTTGCACTGAAAGAATGGCAAAACAAACATGTTTCTTGCAGATGGATGGCTCCGAGGCAATACGCACAGTTACTGTGGCCATCGATAATAGACATCTTCTGAGAGCATTTCACACATTTCTTAAACCTCAAGGGTTTATGGTCTGTTGTCTCTTTAGACATGGTACGGAGATGCAGCAAAAGACACAAGCCAAACATTAGGACTAGGTCCTCTAACTTAAACGGGCCTAGCCCTTACAGCACTAACAGTCACACCACCAAGAGGGCTAGGTCCTCTAACTCAAACAGCCCTAGCCCTGCGAAGAGGAAAAAAGAGAGAAAACTAAGTCATCTAACTCAAACAGACATAGAAAAAAAAAAAGACTAAAGGTCAGACACTACCAAATATACTGTACACACACACACACACACAAAGTATGAGCCAGAAAAATCCAACTGCTCAAATTCTAAGACATAGAACCAAAAGGGTTGGGAATGTCAGGAACCCTTGTCAACTAGAGCTAAATATCCAACTAATATATAGGCAAAAATAATCTAATGCTAACTAGATAAACTAATAAACACAGTACACTAAAGAACTGTACACAGACAGGTTAAATTGAGTGCAAACGCACACCTTAACAGCAAGCACTAATTATTAAACTATTGAACTACCAAACTCTCTAAGCTAATAAGCAAAGCAATCAACAACAAGGGGCAAAATGCCCATTAAAAAGAACAAACTGGCACACAGGATACCAAGGAGAACAACAAGGCCAACGGCCAACCAGTTCTCAACAATAATTATCTAAAGTGAAGAAGAAGGTACTTCAGCAAGACTAAAACTACTCTAATTATAGTTAAACACTAGCAAAAGCCAAATAACTTGAAAAGTTAAACTGTAATACAGAAAAAATAGCAAAATGTGTTAAACAGCCACGGCCAAGAAGAAGCACTTCTGAACTCGTTGACGTGGCAAACGAGATCTGGGGATTATACTGGTGCACCATGGGATACCTACCTAGCCACGAGCGAACTAGAAGACTATGAGCTTTGTAATAGGCTGAGTCAGAGCCGAGGATCGGCTCTGAACCCATGTGTAAGAATGAAGGCGAGATAGGACTACAGAACATTGAACATTACACAACACAATGATAAATCTGCATTGGCAGTTTCATATCTTTCACCTGTAGGGCTAAGACCTTCAGGTATTTAGTAAGCCTGGTTCATAAAGCTTTTCCAGGCCATGTTAGCCCCTCACCTTTAAACATACTGCATAGTGCCTGAAGACCCAACAACAGATCTCTAAAGCCTGAAATCAGAGAAACTAGAAAAGAATAATGAAGAAAGCAGACAAAAGAAAAATAACATTCCCCTCTAAAACCAAAGGCTAGTGGGAGGAGGGAGGGAATGAAGATGGAAATGAGACTGCCAGTGCAAATGTTTTGTTCCAGTAAGTACGTAAATTTCATACCTGACACTGGTAATTTCATATCCTTCACTGGAAGGACAGAATCCCAAGCAAACTGCACAATGGGGACTCCATAGGAGAAAGTCCTAAAAAGGGCAGACTCCTGGACTGAACACTGTCATAAAATAATCTAAGGTGTGGAAGACGCCCACTTAGTGATTAAGACCACAAGGTCCATGAAGTCACAGACATATACTGACACGTGGCAATAAAAAGCATATGAGCTCAGGCTATGCAAGGTTCTGTCCTAAATCTGTAAAGTGACTGCCAAG
Organism: Protopterus annectens; assembly: GCF_019279795.1. Classification (NCBI taxonomy): domain Eukaryota; kingdom Metazoa; phylum Chordata; order Ceratodontiformes; family Protopteridae; genus Protopterus; species Protopterus annectens. The sequence goes on along the minus strand of NC_056727.1, from coordinate 2,382,200 downwards.
CTTCAGCAACACTGACAAAGCTGTGGTAGAATGAAGATCCGTAACACTTACTACTAAGCAGTTTGGAGAAAAAGTAAACCAAGGTAACAGTCTCGGAAAAAGGAAGATGAAAGTTTTAGGGAAAGGAACATAAAAGTTGTGTGGAAGTCTGACTTGGCTACAGGCAAAGATACTGCAAAAGTGAGACACCATTAAGAATTAAATGCCATGAATGTAGTACCTGAAAGTGGACTGTTTCATAACTAATAACGGTAAAGAAGGAGGAAAGGAAATAGCTTCCAAAATGGTAGAAAGGTCTGAGGACTTAGAAGAGAAAATTTCACTTAGACCAACCAGGGAAGCTGCAAGGATGCATGCTGTAAAAAGATATCTGCCACAGCCAAGTACTACAACAAAAATACTGAACAGTAATTGGCAGCAAAACCATACTGATGAGGGTGTGTACAGCACCCAAGTACAACCTTAAGTCAGTCAGAAGAGAGAAGCCAGATCACAGTAAAGGATTAACCTCATGAGAAATCACTGATATGAGACCTTCCAAGGGAAATAACATGCTAGAAAGATGAGGTGACTGAGAAATGCCTTTGGTACCAAGGATCACTGTACTCTTAGGTTAACTAGGAGTAAGGCTGTAGGAACAAAAAACATTCAAAAGCTGACATGGGTACACAGTCCAAGTAAAAACACCCAACAGATGGAATAAATACCAGATTGCACAGGAAATCTCCATATACAGGTCTGTTGGTGATGCCTAAAGCAGAAAAAATGTGTGTGTATGTGTGTGTGTGTGTGTGTGTGTGTGTGTGTGTGTGTGTGTGTGTATATATATATATATATATATATATATAAATATATATATATATATATATATATATATATATATATATATATATATGTATATGGCAGGAGGATAAAGCCTACAGTAAAGACAGTGTGGAGTAAAACGGTTATAATGCAAAAGGCCTTGGAAGAAAATTAATAACAAAAGGCTGTCACAAAGGAAGGAGGATAGACCATTGATGTGTCTGAGGCATGTTCTTTACAAAAAATCAGAGAAATGGGCTACAGTATACCTGAGCAGCTGATGGAACAAGAAAAGTGGAGACAGCTGAATGACTCTGATGGGAAAGTATGTAGCAGGATTATGGAAGTTATTGTACATATCACCTTTATGGTGCTGTTCTGAGTGAAGACAGGAACAACATTCCCTACAACATATAAATACATGCTTTCATAAAGGATCAGGGGATGTGGACACAGAAGTCTCCAGATAAAGAAGGCAAATCAGATGAAGACCTTGGCAAACACAGAATGGCATTAGTATAGAAGAGCAGAAGAACTTGCCTCCCATATAAAGGACAAACTGTTCCACTCCAAGACATGAAAGGAAACAGAAAGGGAGGAAGGAGCTCTGGAAAAACTGTTATGCAAGGGGTGGGTTTCTCTTCAGTCTGTAAAATCCTCCAGCTATTCACTTTTTTAACAAGAATTTTGATAGATATGTAGAACAAAACATGAGACTGTCCAAAGCAGCACATAAGAAAATAGAAAGTGGCTGCTCTTTAGATATATATGAACAAATGAATGGAGTAAAAGTACTCCTTAGAATGAGAACAATGACACAGAGCAGTTAGTAAGCAAATTCCTATCAAATACTCTGGAAGAATAAACAGCAAAACCAAGGTTTGAATCAGTGATGCTGTCTACCTGGTAATGCTTGTGTCCCAAACAGACGTCAAAGCTGCATAAAAATGTACTAAGCTTGAAGTTGAAACAGAGGAGAGACACAGTCCTGAGTCCACCTTTAGGAGAGACACTGGCCCCTAAACATGACAAGACAGTTGTCTCAGATGATCCTGCATTAGACCCTTACCTCTAAGTCTTAGCAAGTTGTTCAGCTCACAAGACCCTGCATCAGACCCATTAACAAGGTCTTATTAAGGTGGATGTCTCAGAAGACCTTGCAACAGACCACAAACTAAAATCATAGTAAGACAATAAGATCAAGGATCCAACATCAGAACCCTATATAAGGTCTTAGTATGGTCAATAGGCTATGAATAGAATTTAAAATCTCTGCATCAGACCAAGAACAAGGTCCTAGTGAGGGTGAAATCTCTAATCTGTCTGACAAATAAAAGCAAATTAAGTCATATACAGGATCAATGGAACATACCAGCATTTGTCCATAACATTGCTAGTTATACTGTCTAGGAGTATTTTAGGAGAAGGGAAGATGCAGCCTCAAATGAAACTACTTGTTCTGCAACTAAATGTTGCCCCACTGTAGCATTTTATCACACGATGAAGGTTCAGAAAGAATCTGCATCTAAGTCAAAAAGTAATACCTTAGCAAGTCACAAGGGAAAATCAAGTACAAAAAATGATTCTTGCACAACTGCTGTGCTAGAGTAGAAAGGAGAAAAAAGATGGCAATCCCAAGAGATGACAGCAATGCTAATATTTTTGGTAAAGATACCGCATCTCAGTAGTGCCACAGGAAGATAAGAAACCCTAGGGTTAAGACCAAAACCTCTTCAAAAACAAATGTTATGTGTCAACAGGGCACAGCTGTTAATCCAGGATTCCAAATGGAGCTTAAAACAAGGAAAGTGGTGTGGAATCCAGCAGCATATAAGGAAGAAGGTCCTGTCATGAGTAACTTCTGCTAGAATGGAACACTGGGTTTGGCATAATGGTTAACGTCTTCACCTCATAGACACAAGGTACAGAGTTGAATTCTGACCTTGGGTTATTGGCTAGGCTTAAAATGGCCATTCAGGGCATTTAGCCTAGTATTTACCGATGACACTTGCCAAGAAAATGACATCTGTGGTGAAAAAAGGAATCTCTGCATTATCTCAAACTGAATGGCCAGTAGGAAAAGCAAATGGGTAGCTTCAAGGTGAACAGGGGTGTAGAGGTTACAACTGAATCTAGAAAATAGAGATGGAATCAAGGGTGACCCTTTATCTTCCAACGTCCACCTCCATGAAAATATGTCAGCCCTGAGAGGATGTCAGGGTTAAGAAGGTAGAGAATCAAACCCGTAGTGATTCGGATTGACTCCACTGACCTAGAAGGAACTGTCATTCTTGAGGAGAGCTTGGTGATGAGAGAAAATGAGAAGTTATGTACCTACCATAACGTTCCATGTTAGTTGTCTTCTTCTCGCCTTCTTTCTTGCTGGATGGGTTCGGAGCCGATCCTCGGCTCCGACTCAGCCTATACTAAAGCTCGAGAGCTAATTTTACCGGCTCGAGGCAACCCTATATCCCATGATGCTAGGCGCTAACTACCCAGATCTCATTTGGTAGCTGAGAACATAGCAATTTTATCCTCCCAACCCAAGGGAGAGAAGGAAAGGGGGAAAAACTCCCATGTGCCACTACCTGAAGCTAAAATTACCCAAGGATAACCAGTTATGCTTCAAATTATGAAGGGTGAAGACCCTGATAAAAAGGGAAAATCCTTTCGATCTATCCAGGCTAGGGGGATGGCGGGTGGGACGCAAGAAAGAAGGCCAGAAGAAGACAACTAACATGGAACGTTATGGTAGGTACATAACTTCTCAATGTTAAGTTGCCAATCTCACCTTCATTCTTGCTGGATGGGACCGCGTCCCTAGCACCTGCATCCCGGGTGGCTCATTGGAACAGGCTCTTGAGAATGGTGGAACCAAATTTAGCCCTGTTTCTGGAAGCCATGTCTAATTTGTAGTGTGTAATAAAGATATGAGGAGAGGCCCATGTGGCTGCTGCACAAATAGTATCTATTGGCAATCTAGCTTGAAAGGCTGTTGATGTAGCTAAAGCTCTGGTTGAATGGGTTCTTGGCTTAGAAGGTAATTCTTTACCTCTGAGTTGATAGATACAGGTAATCACAGAGGACAGCCATCTAGACAAGGTTACTTTGGATACCGGAAGGCCCTTTTTACCTTCCGCATAGGATAGAAAAATCTGATCAGATTTCCTAGTTTGTTTAGTTCTGTCCAGACAGTAATGGAGCTGACGGTGAACGTCCAGATAATGCAGTTTTTGCTCTGCCCTGTTAGAATAATTAGGGAAGAAAACTGGAAGATCGATAGATTGACTCAAATTTTCCTGAGAAGCCACCTTGGGCAAAAAGGACGGGTTAGTTCTGAGAGAAACCCTGTCTTTGTGGAAAACTAGATAAGGAGGACGAATGCAAAGGGCATGGAGTTCGGATACTCTCCTAGCAGAAGTTATGGCAACTAGGAAGAGAGTTTTCCAAGAGAGCAACTTCAAGGAACAGGAAGCCACAGGTTCAAAGGGAGAAAGAATCAAGGATGTTAAAATCAAGTTTAAATCCCACTGTGGTGGGGGTTCTTTGATTGGAGGTTTGAGTAAAAAGATACCCTTAAGGAAGGCTTTACACAGCTTGTGGGACATGATGCTGGAATCTAATAGGCCTATGTGAAAATTTGAAACGGCCACTAACTGAACCTTTACAGTGGAGGATGAAGAGCTTGAATGAAAAATTTCCGCTAGGAAATCTAGGACTGACTGTATAGGAGTAGTGAAGGGATCTATATTCCTATCCCTTGCCCAGAAGGAAAAACGCTTCCATTTGCTAGCATAAATCCTTCTGGTAGAGGATTTAAGGGAAGCTACAATAATATCACAGACAGAATTGGAAATCAGAGGAAGCCTGGCTAAGGATGGAAGTGGAGCAACCAAGCTGTGAGGTTGAGAGATTGGAGGGATTGGTGCAGCCGCCCTGACTGGTGGGCCAAAAGATATGGCACTGGGTCCAGATGCCAAGGCTGTTCCAAAACAGGAACCATATCTGTCGAGGCCAATAAGGGGCAATGAGGATCATCCTGGCTCTCAAGGCGGTAGCTTTCTGAATCAATTGAGTGATTAATGGAAAGGGGGGGGAAGCGTATAGAAGTCCCCGAGGCCAATCGTGGACTAGAGTGTCTCTGGGGGGATGGCCTGGAAGGGGAAAGAGGGTGAAGAAGTCAAGACACTTGCTGTTCTGAGGTGTTGCAAAAAGATCACAGCAAGGAAGACCCCACTTCTGAAAAATCTCCTCCGTTACAGATTGCTTGAGAGACCACTCGTGTGGCATGAGAATAGCTCTGCTCAAACTGTCCGCTATGATGTTGGACTTCCCGGGGATATGCGTTGCTATCAGAAACCGCTGAGATGAGATCACCCATTGCCAAAGTCTGAGTGCCTCTCGACACAGGGGATAGGACTTGGTTCCGCCCTGCTTGTTGATATACCACACTATGGACATATTGTCTGTCTGAATTGCAATAGTCCCTAAAGGAAGAGAGTCTTGGAGGGCTTGCAACGCTAAAAGCACTGCTCTCATCTCCAGGACATTTATGTGCAGGTGGCATTCGAAAGGTTGCCATGTGCCCTGGACTGTTCTGCCCTGAAAATGCCCCCCCACCTGATCAGGGAGGCATCCATTGTGACAGTGGCGACTGGAGGGGAAGGAACAAATGGCCTGCCCTGAAGGACTTGAGGGGAGACCATCCACCAAGACAGATGTTTCTTGCAAGAAAGTGTTATTATGATTTTGTGTGTCAAAGGAAGTTGTTGGAAGGACCACTGGGAGAAGAGCATCCACTGAAGGAGTCGCATGTGAAAGCGAGCAAGGGGAAGTAGCGTGATGGCTGCTGCCATGAGACCTAACACTTTTAGAACAAACCTGGCCTGGATTCTTTTGCTCAGAAGGAGGATATGAACATGATTTCGAATATCTAAAACTCCTTGCTCGGTTAATTTTGCTGAGAGCTGTATGGTGTCCAAGGTGGCGCCTATAAAGGTAACAGACTGACAAGGCGACAAGGCAGACTTTTCGAAATTTATGGAGATACCTAGCCCCTTGCAAGTTTGAATGGTGTAATCTCTGGCAAGAAGAAGCTGATGCCTGGTGGTGGCAGTAAGGAGCCAGTCGTCTAAATATGGAAACACCTGGAATCCCTGACGTCTCAGATAAGCCGTAACCACTGCCATGCATTTGGTGAACACTCGGGGGGCTGTAGTGAGACCAAAGGGCAGGGCTCTGAACTGGTAGTGACTGGCCCCCAGCCGGAAGCGGAGAAACCTTCTGGAGCGCCTGTGCATCTTGATGTGATAGTATGCATCCTGAAGGTCCACTGAGCACATTCAATTGTCCTGATCCAGAAAGGGTAGAATGGACTGTAGCGTGACCATCCGGAACTTCATTCTTTTTACAGACTTGTTTAGTCTGCTGAGATCCAATATTGGCCTCCAGTCCCCTGTCTTTTTTGGTACCAAAAAGAACTTGGAGTAGATTCCAGATCCTAGTTGGTCTGCTGGGACTGGCTGGATGGCTCTTTTTGATAGCAGTTTTGAAACTTCTAGTACTGCTTGTTCCCTTAAACTGGGTAGAACGTCTGGGAGGGGCCCTTTTGGCTGAGTTGGGGTGTGGATAAAGGGAATTTTGTAACCCTCGGATATAATCGACTGTACCCATTTGTCTTGTGTGAGAGAAAGCCAGGCTTCTGGATACAGCGATAACCTTCCCCCAACTGCCTCTGAAGGTGGACAGTCGGGCAGCTTCTCAGGGATGCTGGAAGGGTTTGTCAGAGAGAGACTCTCTGTTACCCTGATTCTGCGGACCTCCTCTGCCTCTAGGGCGGCGTCTGTTGTTCCCCCCTCTGCCTCTCGGGGGGAACTGACCTCTTGCATCAGGTGTGACTCCCTGAGATTTGCGGAACCACATTTTTCCACCCTTTTGACCCTTAGGATAGGGTCTGGATGGGGTTGAAAAATGGACTCCTACGGCAGAGAGAGTCTTGCCATCTTGTTCGCATCTGGTCAAAGTATCCTTCACTTGAGGTCCAAACAACGCCGAACCATCAAAGGGGGAATTAGTGAAGGACGCCTTGAAGGGGTCTGCAAAGTTGCAAAGCCGCATCCAGGCATGACACCTTAAGGCCACGCCTGTGCCTGTGGCTCTACTCGCTCCATCGGCTGCATAGGAAATAAGCCGCATTGAGTTGACAATGAAATTTAGGGTTCCTAGCTGGGAGTTGATTTTGTCCTGAGACCCCGCAGCTGTTGGATCCTGTAGGCTATCACCCAGTTCTTTGAGAATGTCTCTTTGAAGGAGGGTGAAATGGCACAAGTAATTCAGCGACCGCATGGCGAAGGTCCCTGAAGAGAACATCTGCTTGCCGTACCTATCCATAGTCCTAGATTCCTTATTAGGAGGATGGATAAGCACTGAAGGATCGGCCGGTTCCTTCTTAGTGGCTGCAGCCACCACCATGGCATCAACTGGGACACCCTTAGTTAAAAACTGTTTATCTGACGGGGCTGTGATAAATTTGGAAGGCCTCCATGGGGTGGGTTCCGCCGTATCAGGGGCCATCCACGCCTTCCGCGCCACCACTTCCATGAGGGGGTCAAAAGGCGGAGACACCCAGGAGGTGGAAGGGTGAGAACCAAATGCCTCTAGGTAAACCGACTCGTCCTCGGAAGGATTGAGGGTAGACCAGTTCCCCCTCTGCTTGAGGATTTCAAGGATGTCAGAAAAGGAGACATCCTCAGAGAGGGACCGTGGGGGACCCTTCCGACTCATCCAAGTTGGTATCAGATGTAATGGACTCAGGGGAGTCGACATGCTTCCTCTTACATGTCCTCTTTTGAGGGGGTTCACCTGATGGATCAGGGGAAGCCTCGGAAGAGGAGGATATTCCCAATGGGGAAACCTGAGGCGTTGGATCTCTACGGTCGGGAATGAGAGAGTGGGTAGAGACCGCAGCAGGCACTACAGTGGGAGGAGCTGATGGAGCTGACCGTGGAGCAGGCACAGGGGCCAGTACGCTCCTCATGACCTCGAAGGCGCCCCTATCAGGCAGGACAGAAGGTTCCCGTTCCGAAGAAATAGGAACCCCAGCCGGCACCGAGAGGGACGGCTCCGAAGCCGATGTCGGGGCCGAACTCACCAGCGCCGAAGCTCCGAGAGGGAGAATGGGGTCGGACAACTGTCCAATGCCACTCGCCCCCTCGGAGCCGACGAGGGAATCCAAGTGCCCAGATCCCTCCATGGATGGGACCATGGAAGAGATCGGAGCAGACAGAGCCGAAGGGGGAGGTATCGGCTCCAATGTCATGACGGTCACGGCTCCGAGGAGCTCCGGCTCCGAACTCAGGGGCAGAGTCGGAGGAGGAATCGAAGATGGTATGGGTAAAGCCACTGTCTGTTGAGACGGGCTGTGAAGCATTTGGGCCAGTGCCTGAGACTTTAGGAGTCTGCTAACCACCCACTCAAGGTCATGGTCAGAAAGCCTGGAAGACCGAAAGGAATGGCTCCGATGGCTCCACTCCGAGAGCAAAGGTGATCTCGGAGCCGAGTGAATGGACTCCAGGGACGGAGACCTAGATCTCTTGTGGGTGGAAGATGGCACCAAGACTAGTGGTGCCGATGGAGCCAAAGATACGTCGGCTCCGACCGGAGCTGACTTTGGAGACAGAGTCTTTGAGGCATCGGCTCCGGCCAGAGCCGATGCAGAAGACTGCGACATAGCCGTATCGGCTCCGGCCGGAGCCGATCGTGAAGCAGTAGGTGAGCCACCAGCCGAAGGCTTGGAGTACGGAGCCGACAGTTTGGATGGCTTCGAAGGTTTACCCGGCAAGGACTTAGCTGGGGAACCTTTGGACTTTAATAAGCCCCTCAAAATTAACTTATTCCTGTGCTCCTGCAGGACTCTTGGACTGAATGCATGACAAACCGAACAAGAGTCCTGCAGGTGCAGGGGTCCCAGGCAACAAACGCAAGAAGTGTGACCGTCTGTCAGTGGCATCTTCTGACAGCACGAGTCACACTTCTTGAAGCCTGAGACTTTAATGTCTTTAGACATTAAGCTGTCACAGAAAAAGGAATTTCTTCCTTAAAAGTTAAACACACACACACACACACTAGGTTAAAATAAAGGTTAATAACTAACACACACCTAACTGTCCCAAACAAAAGGGAATGGGAAGAAAACGGAAAGGGCCTAAGGCCTAACCTTACCGGGGGGGGGGGTATAACTTTAGGGATTAGGGAATGACAAAAAATGGGACCCAACGGAGTGGTATAAGGTGCTAGACTATATATTTATAAAATAAAGGGGAAAAATCCTAAGAAAGACGAAGAAAAATTTTAAATTTTTCACTGACCTGTAGAGCCGGTAAAAAAAGCACCTCGCTAGCGAAAGTGGCAAATGAGATCTGGGTAGTTAGCGCCTAGCATCATGGGATATAGGGTTGCCTTGAGCCGGTAAAATTAGCTCTCAAGCTTTAGTATAGGCTGAGTCAGAGCCGAGGATCGGATCCGAACCCATCCAGCAAGAATGAAGGCGAGATTGACAACTTAACATGCAGAAATCAATAGTGTTCAGGTCAAACTTGTAGACTCATGGTTGAGACAGATAAGGTTGAAGGTGACTGCATCTACGATCCCTAAAGGAACCTGCAGATACTGAGGAGGTATTATAAGTTAAATGAAGTTAATGTGATGTGGAATATCACACCTTTAGTAGCCTACACACACT